>NW_028301713.1:3030303-3333333 GCF_037042655.1 Diuraphis noxia | reverse complement strand
ACTAATCATACTTTTTATATTTTTATCGTTAAGTTCACATTATTTTACATCTAAAACACGTATTTACAATACATTTGGGTGAATACAAAAAATAGAAAAAAAATTTGGGAAAAAATTTGGTAAAAAATGGTGATAATTCCGCTAAATATCGTTTAAAGTCATTTGTATTGAACTAATCATACTTTTTATATTTTTATCGTTAAGTTCACATTATTTTACATCTAAAACACGTATTTACAATACATTTGGGTGAATATAAGAAATAGAAAAAAAATTTGGGAAAAAATTTGGTAAAAAATGGTGATAATTCCGCTAAATATCGTTTAAAGTCATTTGTATTGAACTAATCATACTTTTTATATTTTTATCGTTAAGTTCACATTATTTTACATCTAAAACACGTATTTACAATACATTTGGGTGAATATAAAAGGTCGTAAAAAAATTTTGAAATACAGGTGATGAATCCGCTAAATATCGTCTTAAGTCATTTCTATTAAACTAATCATACTTTTTATATTTTTAACGTTAAGTTCACATTATTTTACATCTAAAACACGTGTTTACAATACATTTGGGTGAATACAAAAAATAGAAAAAAAATTTGGGAAAAAATTGGGTAAAAAATGGTGATAATTCCGCTAAATATCGTTTAATGTCATTTGTATTGAACTAATCATACTTTTTATATTTTTATCGTTAAGTTCACATAATTTTACATCTAAAACACGTCTTTACAATACATTTGGGTGAATATAAAAGGTCGTAAAAAAATTTTGAAATACAGGTGATGAATCCGCTAAATATCGTCTTAAGTCATTTCTATTAAACTAATCATACTTTTTATATTTTTAACGTTAAGTTCACATTATTTTACATCTAAAAAACGTGTTTACAATACATTTGGCTGAATACAAAAAATAGAAAAAAAATTTGGTAAAAAATGGTGATAATTCCGCTAAATATCGTTTAAAGTCATTTGTATTGAACTAATCATACTTTTTATATTTTTATCGTTAAGTTCAGATTATTTTACATCTAAAACACGTCTTTACAATACATTTGGGTGAATATAAAAGGTCGTAAAAAAATTTTGAAATACAGGTGATGAATCCGCTAAATATCGTCTTAAGTCATTTCTATTAAACTAATCATACTTTTTATATTTTTAACGTTAAGTTCACATTATTTTACATCTAAAACACGTGTTTACAATACATTTGGGTGAATACAAAAAATAGAAAAAAAATTTGGGAAAAAATTGGGTAAAAAATGGTGATAATTCCGCTAAATATCGTTTAAAGTCATTTGTATTGAACTAATCATACTTTTTATATTTTTATCGTTAAGTTCACATAATTTTACATCTAAAACACGTCTTTACAATACATTTGGGTAAATATAAAAGGTCGTAAAAAAATTTTGAAATACAGGTGATGAATCCGCTAAATATCGTCTTAAGTCATTTCTATTAAACTAATCATACTTTTTATATTTTTAACGTTAAGTTCACATTATTTTACATCTAAAACACGTGTTTACAATACATTTGGCTGAATACAAAAAATAGAAAAAAAATTTGGGAAAAAATTGGGTAAAAAATGGTGATAATTCCGCTAAATATCGTTTAAAGTCATTTGTATTGAACTAATCATACTTTTTATATTTTTATCGTTAAGTTCACATAATTTTACATCTAAAACACGTCTTTACAATACATTTGGGTGAATATAAAAGGTCGTAAAAAAATTTTGAAATACAGGTGATGAATCCGCTAAATATCGTCTTAAGTCATTTCTATTAAACTAATCATACTTTTTATATTTTTAACGTTAAGTTCACATTATTTTACATCTAATACACGTGTTTACAATACATTTGGCTGAATACAAAAAATAGAAAAAAAATTTGGTAAAAAATGGTGATAATTCCGCTAAATATCGTTTAAAGTCATTTGTATTGAACTAATCATACTTTTTATATTTTTATCTTTAAGTTCACATTATTTTACATCTAAAACACGTATTTACAATACATTTGGGTGAATACAAAAAATAGAAAAAAAATTTGGGAAAAAATTGGGTAAAAAATGGGGTAAAAAATGGTGATAATTCCGCTAAATATCGTTTAAAGTCATTTGTATTGAACTAATCATACTTTTTATATTTTTATCGTTAAGTTCACATTATTTTACATCTAAAACACGTCTTTACAATACATTTGGGTGAATATAAAAGGTCGTAAAAAAATTTTGAAATACAGGTGATGAATCCGCTAAATATCGTCTTAAGTCATTTCTATTAAACTAATCATACTTTTTATATTTTTAACGTTAAGTTCACATTATTTTACATCTAAAACACGTGTTTACAATACATTTGGCTGAATACAAAAAATAGAAAAAAAATTTGGTAAAAAATGGTGATAATTCCGCTAAATATCGTTTAAAGTCATTTGTATTGAACTAATCATACTTTTTATATTTTTAACGTTAAGTTCACATTATTTTACATCTAAAACACGTGTTTACAATACATTTGGGTGAATACAAAAAATAGAAAAAAAATTTGGTAAAAAATGGTGATAATTCCGCTAAATATCGTTTAAAGTCATTTGTATTGAACTAATCATACTTTTTATATTTTTATCGTTAAGTTCACATTATTTTACATCTAAAACACGTATTTACAATACATTTGGGTGAATATAAGAAATAGAAAAAAAATTTGGGAAAAAATTGGGTAAAAAATGGTGATAATTCCGCTAAATATCGTTTAATGTCATTTGTATTGAACTAATCATACTTTTTATATTTTTATCGTTAAGTTCACATAATTTTACATCTAAAACACGTCTTTACAATACATTTGGGTGAATATAAAAGGTCGTAAAAAAATTTTGAAATACAGGTGATGAATCCGCTAAATATCGTCTTAAGTCATTTCTATTAAACTAATCATACTTTTTATATTTTTAACGTTAAGTTCACATTATTTTACATCTAAAAAACGTGTTTACAATACATTTGGCTGAATACAAAAAATAGAAAAAAAATTTGGGAAAAAATTTGGTAAAAAATGGTGATAATTCCGCTAAATATCGTTTAAAGTCATTTGTATTGAACTAATCATACTTTTTATATTTTTATCGTTAAGTTCACATTATTTTACATCTAAAACACGTATTTACAATACATTTGGGTGAATATAAAAGGTCGTAAAAAAATTTTGAAATACAGGTGATGAATCCGCTAAATATCGTCTTAAGTCATTTCTATTAAACTAATCATACTTTTTATATTTTTAACGTTAAGTTCACATTATTTTACATCTAAAACACGTGTTTACAATACATTTGGCTGAATACAAAAAATAGAAAAAAAATTTGGTAAAAAATGGTGATAATTCCGCTAAATATCGTTTAAAGTCATTTGTATTGAACTAATCATACTTTTTATATTTTTATCGTTAAGTTCACATTATTTTACATCTAAAACACGTATTTACAATACATTTGGGTGAATACAAAAAATAGAAAAAAAATTTGGGAAAAAATTTGGTAAAAAATGGTGATAATTCCGCTAAATATCGTTTAAAGTCATTTGTATTGAACTAATCATACTTTTTATATTTTTATCGTTAAGTTCACATAATTTTACATCTAAAACACGTCTTTACAATACATTTGGGTGAATATAAAAGGTCGTAAAAAAATTTTGAAATACAGGTGATGAATCCGCTAAATATCGTCTTAAGTCATTTCTATTAAACTAATCATACTTTTTAAATTTTTAACGTTAAGTTCACATTATTTTACATCTAAAACACGTGTTTACAATACATTTGGGTGAATACAAAAAATAGAAAAAAAATTTGGGAAAAAATTGGGTAAAAAATGGGGTAAAAAATGGTGATAATTCCGCTAAATATCGTTTAAAGTCATTTGTATTGAACTTATCATACTTTTTATATTTTTATCGTTAAGTTCACATAATTTTACATCTAAAACACGTCTTTACAATACATTTGGGTGAATATAAAAGGTCGTAAAAAAATTTTGAAATACAGGTGATGAATCCGCTAAATATCGTCTTAAGTCATTTGTATTGAACTAATCATACTTTTTATATTTTTATCGTTAAGTTCACATTATTTTACATCTAAAACACGTATTTACAATACATTTGGGTGAATACAAAAAATAGAAAAAAAATTTGGGAAAAAATTTGGTAAAAAATGGTGATAATTCCGCTAAATATCGTTTAAAGTCATTTGTATTGAACTAATCATACATTTTATATTTTTATCGTTAAGTTCACATAATTTTACATCTAAAACACGTCTTTACAATACATTTGGGTGAATATAAAAGGTCGTAAAAAAATTTTGAAATACAGGTGATGAATCCGCTAAATATCGTCTTAAGTCATTTCTATTTAACTAATCATACTTTTTAAATGTTTAACGTTAAGTTCACATTATTTTACATCTAAAACACGTGTTTACAATACATTTGGGTGAATACAAAAAATAGAAAAAAAATTTGGTAAAAAATGGTGATAATTCCGCTAAATATCGTTTAAAGTCATTTGTATTGAACTAATCATACTTTTTATATTTTTATCGTTAAGTTCACATTATTTTACATCTAAAACACGTATTTACAATACATTTGGGTGAATATAAGAAATAGAAAAAAAATTTGGGAAAAAATTTGGTAAAAAATGGTGATAATTCCGCTAAATATCGTTTAAAGTCATTTGTATTGAACTAATCATACTTTTTATATTTTTATCGTTAAGTTCACATTATTTTACATCTAAAACACGTATTTACAATACATTTGGGTGAATATAAAAGGTCGTAAAAAAATTTTGAAATACAGGTGATGAATCCGCTAAATATCGTCTTAAGTCATTTCTATTAAACTAATCATACTTTTTATATTTTTAACGTGAAGTTCACATTATTTTACATCTAAAACACGTGTTTACAATACATTTGGGTGAATACAAAAAATAGAAAAAAAATTTGGGAAAAAATTGGGTAAAAAATGGTGATAATTCCGCTAAATATCGTTTAATGTCATTTGTATTGAACTAATCATACTTTTTATATTTTTATCGTTAAGTTCACATAATTTTACATCTAAAACACGTCTTTACAATACATTTGGGTGAATATAAAAGGTCGTAAAAAAATTTTGAAATACAGGTGATGAATCCGCTAAATATCGTCTTAAGTCATTTCTATTAAACTAATCATACTTTTTATATTTATAACGTTAAGTTCACATTATTTTACATCTAAAAAACGTGTTTACAATACATTTGGCTGAATACAAAAAATAGAAAAAAAATTTGGGAAAAAATTTGGTAAAAAATGGTGATAATTCCGCTAAATATCGTTTAAAGTCATTTGTATTGAACTAATCATACTTTTTATATTTTTATCGTTAAGTTCACATTATTTTACATCTAAAACACGTATTTACAATACATTTGGGTGAATACAAAAAATAGAAAAAAAATTTGGGAAAAAATTTGGTAAAAAATGGTGATAATTCAGCTAAATATCGTTTAAAGTCATTTGTATTGAACTAATCATACTTTTTATATTTTTATCGTTAAGTTCACATTATTTTACATCTAAAACACGTCTTTACAATACATTTGGGTGAATATAAAAGGTCGTAAAAAAATTTTGAAATACAGGTGATGAATCCGCTAAATATCGTCTTAAGTCATTTCTATTAAACTAATCATACTTTTTAAATTTTTAACGTTAAGTTCACATTATTTTACATCTAAAACACGTGTTTACAATACATTTGGGTGAATACAAAAAATAGAAAAAAAATTTGGGAAAAAATTGGGTAAAAAATGGGGTAAAAAATGGTGATAATTCCGCTAAATATCGTTTAAAGTCATTTGTATTGAACTTATCATACTTTTTATATTTTTATCGTTAAGTTCACATAATTTTACATCTAAAACACGTCTTTACAATACATTTGGGTGAATATAAAAGGTCGTAAAAAAATTTTGAAATACAGGTGATGAATCCGCTAAATATCGTCTTAAGTCATTTATATTAAACTAATCATACTTTTTATATTTTTATCTTTAAGTTCACATTATTTTACATCTAAAACACGTATTTACAATACATTTGGGTGAATACAAAAAATAGAAAAAAAATTTGGTAAAAAATGGTGATAATTCCGCTAAATATCGTTTAAAGTCATTTAAATTGAACTATTCATACTTTTTATATTTTTATCGTTAAGTTCACATTATTTTACATCTAAAACACGTATTTACAATACATTTGGGTGAATACAAAAAATAGAAAAAAAATTTGGTAAAAAATGGTGATAATTCCGCTAAATATCGTTTAAAGTCATTTGTATTGAACTAATCATACTTTTTATATTTTTATCGTTAAGTTCACATTATTTTACATCTAAAACACGTCTTTACAATACATTTGGGTGAATATAAAAGGTCGTAAAAAAATTTTGAAATACAGGTGATGAATCCGCTAAAAATCGTCTTAAGTCATTTCTATTAAACTAATCATACTTTTTATATTTTTAACGTTAAGTTCACATTATTTTACATCTAAAACACGTGTTTACAATACATTTGGGTGAATACAAAAAATAGAAAAAAAATTTGGGAAAAAATTGGGTAAAAAATGGTGATAATTCCGCTAAATATCGTTTAAAGTCATTTGTATTGAACTAATCATACTTTTTATATTTTTATCGTTAAGTTCACATAATTTTACATCTAAAACACGTCTTTACAATACATTTGTGTGAATATAAAAGGTCGTAAAAAAATTTTGAAATACAGGTGATGAATCCGCTAAATATCGTCTTAAGTCATTTCTATTAAACTAATCATACTTTTTATATTTTTAACGTTAAGTTCACATTATTTTACATCTAAAACACTTGTTTACAATACATTTGGCTGAATACAAAAAATAGAAAAAAAATTTGGTAAAAAATGGTGATAATTCCGCTAAATATCGTTTAAAGTCATTTGTATTGAACTAATCATACTTTTTATATTTTTATCGTTAAGTTCACATTATTTTACATCTAAAACACGTATTTACAATACATTTGGGTGAATACAAAAAATAGAAAAAAAATTTGGGAAAAAATTGGGTAAAAAATGGTGATAATTCCGCTAAATATCGTTTAAAGTCATTTGTATTGAACTAATCATACTTTTTATATTTTTATCGTTAAGTTCACATAATTTTACATCTAAAACACGTCTTTACAATACATTTGGGTGAATATAAAAGGTCGTAAAAAAATTTTGAAATACAGGTGATGAATCCGCTAAATATCGTCTTAAGTCATTTCTATTAAACTAATCATACTTTTTATATTTTTAACGTTAAGTTCACATTATTTTACATCTAAAAAACGTGTTTACAATACATTTGGCTGAATACAAAAAATAGAAAAAAAATTTGGGAAAAAATTTGGTAAAAAATGGTGATAATTCCGCTAAATATCGTTTAAAGTCATTTGTATTGAACTAATCATACTTTTTATATTTTTATCGTTAAGTTCACATTATTTTACATCTAAAACACGTATTTACAATACATTTGGGTGAATACAAAAAATAGAAAAAAAATTTGGGAAAAAATTTGGTAAAAAATGGTGATAATTCCGCTAAATATCGTTTAAAGTCATTTGTATTGAACTAATCATACTTTTTATATTTTTATCGTTAAGTTCACATTATTTTACATCTAAAACACGTCTTTACAATACATTTGGGTGAATATAAAAGGTCGTAAAAAAATTTTGAAATACAGGTGATGAATCCGCTAAATATCGTCTTAAGTCATTTCTATTAAACTAATCATACTTTTTAAATTTTTAACGTTAAGTTCACATTATTTTACATCTAAAACACGTGTTTACAATACATTTGGGTGAATACAAAAAATAGAAAAAAAATTTGGGAAAAAATTGGGTAAAAAATGGGGTAAAAAATGGTGATAATTCCGCTAAATATCGTTTAAAGTCATTTGTATTGAACTTATCATACTTTTTATATTTTTATCGTTAAGTTCACATAATTTTACATCTAAAACACGTCTTTACAATACATTTGGGTGAATATAAAAGGTCGTAAAAAAATTTTGAAATACAGGTGATGAATCCGCTAAATATCGTCTTAAGTCATTTATATTAAACTAATCATACTTTTTATATTTTTATCTTTAAGTTCACATTATTTTACATCTAAAACACGTATTTACAATACATTTGGGTGAATACAAAAAATAGAAAAAAAATTTGGTAAAAAATGGTGATAATTCCGCTAAATATCGTTTAAAGTCATTTGTATTGAACTATTCATACTTTTTATATTTTTATCGTTAAGTTCACATTATTTTACATCTAAAACACGTATTTACAATACATTTGGGTGAATACAAAAAATAGAAAAAAAATTTGGTAAAAAATGGTGATAATTCCGCTAAATATCGTTTAAAGTCATTTGTATTGAACTAATCATACTTTTTATATTTTTATCGTTAAGTTCACATTATTTTACATCTAAAACACGTCTTTACAATACATTTGGGTGAATATAAAAGGTCGTAAAAAAATTTTGAAATACAGGTGATGAATCCGCTAAAAATCGTCTTAAGTCATTTCTATTAAACTAATCATACTTTTTATATTTTTAACGTTAAGTTCACATTATTTTACATCTAAAACACGTGTTTACAATACATTTGGGTGAATACAAAAAATAGAAAAAAAATTTGGGAAAAAATTGGGTAAAAAATGGTGATAATTCCGCTAAATATCGTTTAATGTCATTTGTATTGAACTAATCATACTTTTTATATTTTTATCGTTAAGTTCACATAATTTTACATCTAAAACACGTCTTTACAATACATTTGGGTGAATATAAAAGGTCGTAAAAAAATTTTGAAATACAGGTGATGAATCCGCTAAATATCGTCTTAAGTCATTTCTATTAAACTAATCATACTTTTTATATTTTTAACGTTAAGTTCACATTATTTTACATCTAAAACACTTGTTTACAATACATTTGGCTGAATACAAAAAATAGAAAAAAAATTTGGTAAAAAATGGTGATAATTCCGCTAAATATCGTTTAAAGTCATTTGTATTGAACTAATCATACTTTTTATATTTTTATCGTTAAGTTCACATTATTTTACATCTAAAACACGTATTTACAATACATTTGGGTGAATATAAAAGGTCGTAAAAAAATTTTGAAATACAGGTGATGAATCCGCTAAATATCGTCTTAAGTCATTTCTATTAAACTAATCATACTTTTTATATTTTTAACGTGAAGTTCACATTATTTTACATCTAAAACACGTGCTTACAATACATTTGGGTGAATACAAAAAATAGAAAAAAAATTTGGGAAAAAATTGGGTAAAAAATGGTGATAATTCCGCTAAATATCGTTTAATGTCATTTGTATTGAACTAATCATACTTTTTATATTTTTATCGTTAAGTTCACATAATTTTACATCTAAAACACGTCTTTACAATACATTTGGGTGAATATAAAAGGTCGTAAAAAAATTTTGAAATACAGGTGATGAATCCGCTAAATATCGTCTTAAGTCATTTCTATTAAACTAATCATACTTTTTATATTTTTAACGTTAAGTTCACATTATTTTACATCTAAAAAACGTGTTTACAATACATTTGGCTGAATACAAAAAATAGAAAAAAAATTTGGGAAAAAATTTGGTAAAAAATGGTGATAATTCCGCTAAATATCGTTTAAAGTCATTCGTATTGAACTAATCATACTTTTTATATTTTTATCGTTAAGTTCACATTATTTTACATCTAAAACACGTATTTACAATACATTTGGGTGAATACAAAAAATAGAAAAAAAATTTGGGAAAAAATTTGGTAAAAAATGGTGATAATTCCGCTAAATATCGTTTAAAGTCATTTGTATTGAACTAATCATACTTTTTATATTTTTATCGTTAAGTTCACATTATTTTACATCTAAAACACGTCTTTACAATACATTTGGGTGAATATAAAAGGTCGTAAAAAAATTTTGAAATACAGGTGATGAATCCGCTAAATATCGTCTTAAGTCATTTCTATTAAACTAATCATACTTTTTAAATTTTTAACGTTAAGTTCACATTATTTTACATCTAAAACACGTGTTTACAATACATTTGGGTGAATACAAAAAATAGAAAAAAAATTTGGGAAAAAATTGGGTAAAAAATGGGGTAAAAAATGGTGATAATTCCGCTAAATATCGTTTAAAGTCATTTGTATTGAACTTATCATACTTTTTATATTTTTATCGTTAAGTTCACATAATTTTACATCTAAAACACGTCTTTACAATACATTTGGGTGAATATAAAAGGTCGTAAAAAAATTTTGAAATACAGGTGATGAATCCGCTAAATATCGTCTTAAGTCATTTATATTAAACTAATCATACTTTTTATATTTTTATCTTTAAGTTCACATTATTTTACATCTAAAACACGTATTTACAATACATTTGGGTGAATACAAAAAATAGAAAAAAAATTTGGTAAAAAATGGTGATAATTCCGCTAAATATCGTTTAAAGTCATTTGTATTGAACTATTCATACTTTTTATATTTTTATCGTTAAGTTCACATTATTTTACATCTAAAACACGTATTTACAATACATTTGGGTGAATACAAAAAATAGAAAAAAAATTTGGTAAAAAATGGTGATAATTCCGCTAAATATCGTTTAAAGTCATTTGTATTGAACTAATCATACTTTTTATATTTTTATCGTTAAGTTCACATTATTTTACATCTAAAACACGTCTTTACAATACATTTGGGTGAATATAAAAGGTCGTAAAAAAATTTTGAAATACAGGTGATGAATCCGCTAAAAATCGTCTTAAGTCATTTCTATTAAACTAATCATACTTTTTATATTTTTAACGTTAAGTTCACATTATTTTACATCTAAAACACGTGTTTACAATACATTTGGGTGAATACAAAAAATAGAAAAAAAATTTGGGAAAAAATTGGGTAAAAAATGGTGATAATTCCGCTAAATATCGTTTAAAGTCATTTGTATTGAACTAATCATACTTTTTATATTTTTATCGTTAAGTTCACATAATTTTACATCTAAAACACGTCTTTACAATACATTTGGGTGAATATAAAAGGTCGTAAAAAAATTTTGAAATACAGGTGATGAATCCGCTAAATATCGTCTTAAGTCATTTCTATTAAACTAATCATACTTTTTATATTTTTAACGTTAAGTTCACATTATTTTACATCTAAAACACTTGTTTACAATACATTTGGCTGAATACAAAAAATAGAAAAAAAATTTGGTAAAAAATGGTGATAATTCCGCTAAATATCGTTTAAAGTCATTTGTATTGAACTAATCATACTTTTTATATTTTTATCGTTAAGTTCACATTATTTTACATCTAAAACACGTATTTACAATACATTTGGGTGAATACAAAAAATAGAAAAAAAATTTGGGAAAAAATTTGGTAAAAAATGGTGATAATTCCGCTAAATATCGTTTAAAGTCATTTGTATTGAACTAATCATACTTTTTATATTTTTATCGTTAAGTTCACATAATTTTACATCTAAAACACGTCTTTACAATACATTTGGGTGAATATAAAAGGTCGTAAAAAAATTTTGAAATACAGGTGATGAATCCGCTAAATATCGTCTTAAGTCATTTCTATTAAACTAATCATACTTTTTAAATTTTTAACGTTAAGTTCACATTATTTTACATCTAAAACACGTGTTTACAATACATTTGGCTGAATACAAAAAATAGAAAAAAAATTTGGTAAAAAATGGTGATAATTCCGCTAAATATCGTTTAAAGTCATTTGTATTGAACTAATCATACTTTTTATATTTTTATCGTTAAGTTCACATTATTTTACATCTAAAACACGTATTTACAATACATTTGGGTGAATACAAAAAATAGAAAAAAAATTTGGGAAAAAATTTGGTAAAAAATGGTGATAATTCCGCTAAATATCGTTTAAAGTCATTTGTATTGAACTAATCATACTTTTTATATTTTTATCGTTGAGTTCACATAATTTTACATCTAAAACACGTCTTTACAATACATTTGGGTGAATATAAAAGGTCGTAAAAAAATTTTGAAATACAGGTGATGAATCCGCTAAATATCGTCTTAAGTCATTTCTATTTAACTAATCATACTTTTTAAATTTTTAACGTTAAGTTCACATTATTTTACATCTAAAACACGTGTTTACAATACATTTGGGTGAATACAAAAAATAGAAAAAAAATTTGGTAAAAAATGGTGATAATTCCGCTAAATATCGTTTAAAGTCATTTGTATTGAACTAATCATACTTTTTATATTTTTATCGTTAAGTTCACATTATTTTACATCTAAAACACGTATTTACAATACATTTGGGTGAATATAAGAAATAGAAAAAAAATTTGGGAAAAAATTTGGTAAAAAATGGTGATAATTCCGCTAAATATCGTTTAAAGTCATTTGTATTGAACTAATCATACTTTTTATATTTTTATCTTTAAGTTCACATTATTTTACATCTAAAACACGTATTTACAATACATTTGGGTGAATATAAAAGGTCGTAAAAAAATTTTGAAATACAGGTGATGAATCCGCTAAATATCGTCTTAAGTCATTTCTATTAAACTAATCATACTTTTTATATTTTTAACGTTAAGTTCACATTATTTTACATCTAAAACACGTGTTTACAATACATTTGGCTGAATACAAAAAATAGAAAAAAAATTTGGTAAAAAATGGTGATAATTCCGCTAAATATCGTTTAAAGTCATTTGTATTGAACTAATCATACTTTTTATATTTTTATCGTTAAGTTCACATTATTTTACATCTAAAACACGTATTTACAATACATTTGGGTGAATACAAAAAATAGAAAAAAAATTTGGGAAAAAATTTGGTAAAAAATGGGGTAAAAAATGGTGATAATTCCGCTAAATATCGTTTAAAGTCATTTGTATTGAACTTATCATACTTTTTATATTTTTATCGTTAAGTTCACATAATTTTACATCTAAAACACGTCTTTACAATACATTTGGGTGAATATAAAAGGTCGTAAAAAAATTTTGAAATACAGGTGATGAATCCGCTAAATATCGTCTTAAGTCATTTATATTAAACTAATCATACTTTTTATATTTTTATCTTTAAGTTCACATTATTTTACATCTAAAACACGTATTTACAATACATTTGGGTGAATACAAAAAATAGAAAAAAAATTTGGTAAAAAATGGTGATAATTCCGCTAAATATCGTTTAAAGTCATTTGTATTGAACTATTCATACTTTTTATATTTTTATCGTTAAGTTCACATTATTTTACATCTAAAACACGTATTTACAATACATTTGGGTGAATACAAAAAATAGAAAAAAAATTTGGTAAAAAATGGTGATAATTCCGCTAAATATCGTTTAAAGTCATTTGTATTGAACTAATCATACTTTTTATATTTTTATCGTTAAGTTCACATTATTTTACATCTAAAACACGTCTTTACAATACATTTGGGTGAATATAAAAGGTCGTAAAAAAATTTTGAAATACAGGTGATGAATCCGCTAAAAATCGTCTTAAGTCATTTCTATTAAACTAATCATACTTTTTATATTTTTAACGTTAAGTTCACATTATTTTACATCTAAAACACGTGTTTACAATACATTTGGGTGAATACAAAAAATAGAAAAAAAATTTGGGAAAAAATTGGGTAAAAAATGGTGATAATTCCGCTAAATATCGTTTAAAGTCATTTGTATTGAACTAATCATACTTTTTATATTTTTATCGGTAAGTTCACATAATTTTACATCTAAAACACGTCTTTACAATACATTTGGGTGAATATAAAAGGTCGTAAAAAAATTTTGAAATACAGGTGATGAATCCGCTAAATATCGTCTTAAGTCATTTCTATTAAACTAATCATACTTTTTATATTTTTAACGTTAAGTTCACATTATTTTACATCTAAAACACTTGTTTACAATACATTTGGCTGAATACAAAAAATAGAAAAAAAATTTGGTAAAAAATGGTGATAATTCCGCTAAATATCGTTTAAAGTCATTTGTATTGAACTAATCATACTTTTTATATTTTTATCGTTAAGTTCACATTATTTTACATCTAAAACACGTATTTACAATACATTTGGGTGAATACAAAAAATAGAAAAAAAATTTGGGAAAAAATTTGGTAAAAAATGGTGATAATTCCGCTAAATATCGTTTAAAGTCATTTGTATTGAACTAATCATACTTTTTATATTTTTATCGTTAAGTTCACATAATTTTACATCTAAAACACGTCTTTACAATACATTTGGGTGAATATAAAAGGTCGTAAAAAAATTTTGAAATACAGGTGATGAATCCGCTAAATATCGTCTTAAGTCATTTCTATTAAACTAATCATACTTTTTAAATTTTTAACGTTAAGTTCACATTATTTTACATCTAAAACACGTGTTTACAATACATTTGGGTGAATACAAAAAATAGAAAAAAAATTTGGTAAAAAATGGTGATAATTCCGCTAAATATCGTTTAAAGTCATTTGTATTGAACTAATCATACTTTTTATATTTTTATCGTTAAGTTCACATTATTTTACATCTAAAACACGTATTTACAATACATTTGGGTGAATACAAAAAATAGAAAAAAAATTTGGGAAAAAATTTGGTAAAAAATGGTGATAATTCCGCTAAATATCGTTTAAAGTCATTTGTATTGAACTAATCATACTTTTTATATTTTTATCGTTGAGTTCACATAATTTTACATCTAAAACACGTCTTTACAATACATTTGGGTGAATATAAAAGGTCGTAAAAAAATTTTGAAATACAGGTGATGAATCCGCTAAATATCGTCTTAAGTCATTTCTATTTAACTAATCATACTTTTTAAATTTTTAACGTTAAGTTCACATTATTTTACATCTAAAACACGTGTTTACAATACATTTGGGTGAATACAAAAAATAGAAAAAAAATTTGGTAAAAAATGGTGATAATTCCGCTAAATATCGTTTAAAGTCATTTGTATTGAACTAATCATACTTTTTATATTTTTATCGTTAAGTTCACATTATTTTACATCTAAAACACGTATTTACAATACATTTGGGTGAATATAAGAAATAGAAAAAAAATTTGGGAAAAAATTTGGTAAAAAATGGTGATAATTCCGCTAAATATCGTTTAAAGTCATTTGTATTGAACTAATCATACTTTTTATATTTTTATCTTTAAGTTCACATTATTTTACATCTAAAACACGTATTTACAATACATTTGGGTGAATATAAAAGGTCGTAAAAAAATTTTGAAATACAGGTGATGAATCCGCTAAATATCGTCTTAAGTCATTTCTATTAAACTAATCATACTTTTTATATTTTTAACGTTAAGTTCACATTATTTTACATCTAAAACACGTGTTTACAATACATTTGGCTGAATACAAAAAATAGAAAAAAAATTTGGTAAAAAATGGTGATAATTCCGCTAAATATCGTTTAAAGTCATTTGTATTGAACTAATCATACTTTTTATATTTTTATCGTTAAGTTCACATTATTTTACATCTAAAACACGTATTTACAATACATTTGGGTGAATACAAAAAATAGAAAAAAAATTTGGGAAAAAATTTGGTAAAAAATGGTGATAATTCCGCTAAATATCGTTTAAAGTCATTTGTATTGAACTAATCATACTTTTTATATTTTTATCGTTAAGTTCACATAATTTTACATCTAAAACACGTCTTTACAATACATTTGGGTGAATATAAAAGGTCGTAAAAAAATTTTGAAATACAGGTGATGAATCCGCTAAATATCGTCTTAAGTCATTTCTATTAAACTAATCATACTTTTTAAATTTTTAACGTTAAGTTCACATTATTTTACATCTAAAACACGTGTTTACAATACATTTGGGTGAATACAAAAAATAGAAAAAAAATTTGGTAAAAAATGGTGATAATTCCGCTAAATATCGTTTAAAGTCATTTGTATTGAACTAATCATACTTTTTATATTTTTATCGTTAAGTTCACATTATTTTACATCTAAAACACGTATTTACAATACATTTGGGTGAATACAAAAAATAGAAAAAAAATTTGGTAAAAAATGGTGATAATTCCGCTAAATATCGTTTAAAGTCATTTGTATTGAACTAATCATACTTTTTATATTTTTATCGTTGAGTTCACATAATTTTACATCTAAAACACGTCTTTACAATACATTTGGGTGAATATAAAAGGTCGTAAAAAAATTTTGAAATACAGGTGATGAATCCGCTAAATATCGTCTTAAGTCATTTCTATTTAACTAATCATACTTTTTAAATTTTTAACGTTAAGTTCACATTATTTTACATCTAAAACACGTGTTTACAATACATTTGGGTGAATACAAAAAATAGAAAAAAAATTTGGTAAAAAATGGTGATAATTCCGCTAAATATCGTTTAAAGTCATTTGTATTGAACTAATCATACTTTTTATATTTTTATCGTTAAGTTCACATTATTTTACATCTAAAACACGTATTTACAATACATTTGGGTGAATATAAGAAATAGAAAAAAAATTTGGGAAAAAATTTGGTAAAAAATGGTGATAATTCCGCTAAATATCGTTTAAAGTCATTTGTATTGAACTAATCATACTTTTTATATTTTTATCGTTAAGTTCACATTATTTTACATCTAAAACACGTATTTACAATACATTTGGGTGAATATAAAAGGTCGTAAAAAAATTTTGAAATACAGGTGATGAATCCGCTAAATATCGTCTTAAGTCATTTCTATTAAACTAATCATACTTTTTATATTTTTAACGTTAAGTTCACATTATTTTACATCTAAAACACGTGTTTACAATACATTTGGGTGAATACAAAAAATAGAAAAAAAATTTGGGAAAAAATTGGGTAAAAAATGGTGATAATTCCGCTAAATATCGTTTAATGTCATTTGTATTGAACTAATCATACTTTTTATATTTTTATCGTTAAGTTCACATAATTTTACATCTAAAACACGTCTTTACAATACATTTGGGTGAATATAAAAGGTCGTAAAAAAATTTTGAAATACAGGTGATGAATCCGCTAAATATCGTCTTAAGTCATTTCTATTAAACTAATCATACTTTTTATATTTTTAACGTTAAGTTCACATTATTTTACATCTAAAAAACGTGTTTACAATACATTTGGCTGAATACAAAAAATAGAAAAAAAATTTGGGAAAAAATTTGGTAAAAAATGGTGATAATTCCGCTAAATATCGTTTAAAGTCATTTGTATTGAACTAATCATACTTTTTATATTTTTATCGTTAAGTTCACATTATTTTACATCTAAAACACGTATTTACAATACATTTGGGTGAATATAAGAAATAGAAAAAAAATTTGGGAAAAAATTTGGTAAAAAATGGTGATAATTCCGCTAAATA
Organism: Diuraphis noxia; assembly: GCF_037042655.1. NCBI lineage: Eukaryota > Metazoa > Arthropoda > Insecta > Hemiptera > Aphididae > Diuraphis > Diuraphis noxia. The sequence continues at coordinate 3,315,673 of NW_028301713.1, read as the reverse complement.
TCGTTTAAAGTCATTTGTATTGAACTAATCATACTTTTTATATTTTTATCGTTAAGTTCACATTATTTTACATCTAAAACACGTATTTACAATACATTTGGGTGAATATAAAAGGTCGTAAAAAAATTTTGAAATACAGGTGATGAATCCGCTAAATATCGTCTTAAGTCATTTCTATTAAACTAATCATACTTTTTATATTTTTAACGTTAAGTTCACATTATTTTACATCTAAAACACGTGTTTACAATACATTTGGGTGAATACAAAAAATAGAAAAAAAATTTGGGAAAAAATTGGGTAAAAAATGGTGATAATTCCGCTAAATATCGTTTAATGTCATTTGTATTGAACTAATCATACTTTTTATATTTTTATCGTTAAGTTCACATAATTTTACATCTAAAACACGTCTTTACAATACATTTGGGTGAATATAAAAGGTCGTAAAAAAATTTTGAAATACAGGTGATGAATCCGCTAAATATCGTCTTAAGTCATTTCTATTAAACTAATCATACTTTTTATATTTTTAACGTTAAGTTCACATTATTTTACATCTAAAAAACGTGTTTACAATACATTTGGCTGAATACAAAAAATAGAAAAAAAATTTGGGAAAAAATTTGGTAAAAAATGGTGATAATTCCGCTAAATATCGTTTAAAGTCATTTGTATTGAACTAATCATACTTTTTATATTTTTATCGTTAAGTTCACATTATTTTACATCTAAAACACGTATTTACAATACATTTGGGTGAATATAAAAGGTCGTAAAAAAATTTTGAAATACAGGTGATGAATCCGCTAAATATCGTCTTAAGTCATTTCTATTAAACTAATCATACTTTTTATATTTTTAACGTTAAGTTCACATTATTTTACATCTAAAACACGTGTTTACAATACATTTGGCTGAATACAAAAAATAGAAAAAAAATTTGGTAAAAAATGGTGATAATTCCGCTAAATATCGTTTAAAGTCATTTGTATTGAACTAATCATACTTTTTATATTTTTATCGTTAAGTTCACATTATTTTACATCTAAAACACGTATTTACAATACATTTGGGTGAATACAAAAAATAGAAAAAAAATTTGGGAAAAAATTTGGTAAAAAATGGTGATAATTCCGCTAAATATCGTTTAAAGTCATTTGTATTGAACTAATCATACTTTTTATATTTTTATCGTTAAGTTCACATAATTTTACATCTAAAACACGTCTTTACAATACATTTGGGTGAATATAAAAGGTCGTAAAAAAATTTTGAAATACAGGTGATGAATCCGCTAAATATCGTCTTAAGTCATTTCTATTAAACTAATCATACTTTTTAAATTTTTAACGTTAAGTTCACATTATTTTACATCTAAAACACGTGTTTACAATACATTTGGGTGAATACAAAAAATAGAAAAAAAATTTGGTAAAAAATGGTGATAATTCCACTAAATATCGTTTAAAGTCATTTGTATTGAACTAATCATACTTTTTATATTTTTATCGTTAAGTTCACATTATTTTACATCTAAAACACGTATTTACAATACATTTGGGTGAATACAAAAAATAGAAAAAAAAATTGGGAAAAAATTTGGTAAAAAATGGTGATAATTCCGCTAAATATCGTTTAAAGTCATTTGTATTGAACTAATCATACTTTTTATATTTTTATCGTTGAGTTCACATAATTTTACATCTAAAACACGTCTTTACAATACATTTGGGTGAATATAAAAGGTCGTAAAAAAATTTTGAAATACAGGTGATGAATCCGCTAAATATCGTCTTAAGTCATTTCTATTTAACTAATCATACTTTTTAAATTTTTAACGTTAAGTTCACATTATTTTACATCTAAAACACGTGTTTACAATACATTTGGGTGAATACAAAAAATAGAAAAAAAATTTGGTAAAAAATGGTGATAATTCCGCTAAATATCGTTTAAAGTCATTTGTATTGAACTAATCATACTTTTTATATTTTTATCGTTAAGTTCACATTATTTTACATCTAAAACACGTATTTACAATACATTTGGGTGAATATAAGAAATAGAAAAAAAATTTGGGAAAAAATTTGGTAAAAAATGGTGATAATTCCGCTAAATATCGTTTAAAGTCATTTGTATTGAACTAATCATACTTTTTATATTTTTATCGTTAAGTTCACATTATTTTACATCTAAAACACGTATTTACAATACATTTGGGTGAATATAAAAGGTCGTAAAAAAATTTTGAAATACAGGTGATGAATCCGCTAAATATCGTCTTAAGTCATTTCTATTAAACTAATCATACTTTTTATATTTTTAACGTTAAGTTCACATTATTTTACATCTAAAACACGTGTTTACAATACATTTGGGTGAATACAAAAAATAGAAAAAAAATTTGGGAAAAAATTGGGTAAAAAATGGTGATAATTCCGCTAAATATCGTTTAATGTCATTTGTATTGAACTAATCATACTTTTTATATTTTTATCGTTAAGTTCACATAATTTTACATCTAAAACACGTCTTTACAATACATTTGGGTGAATATAAAAGGTCGTAAAAAAATTTTGAAATACAGGTGATGAATCCGCTAAATATCGTCTTAAGTCATTTCTATTAAACTAATCATACTTTTTATATTTTTAACGTTAAGTTCACATTATTTTACATCTAAAACATGTATTTACAATACATTTGGGTGAATATAAGAAATAGAAAAAAAATTTGGGAAAAAATTTGGTAAAAAATGGTGATAATTCCGCTAAATATCGTTTAAAGTCATTTGTATTGAACTAATCATACTTTTTATATTTTTATCGTTAAGTTCACATTATTTTACATCTAAAACACGTATTTACAATACATTTGGGTGAATATAAAAGGTCGTAAAAAAATTTTGAAATACAGGTGATGAATCCGCTAAATATCGTCTTAAGTCATTTCTATTAAACTAATCATACTTTTTATATTTTTAACGTTAAGTTCACATTATTTTACATCTAAAACACGTGTTTACAATACATTTGGGTGAATACAAAAAATAGAAAAAAAATTTGGTAAAAAATGGTGATAATTCCGCTAAATATCGTTTAAAGTCATTTGTATTGAACTAATCATACTTTTTATATTTTTATCGTTAAGTTCACATTATTTTACATCTAAAACACGTATTTACAATACATTTGGGTGAATATAAAAGGTCGTAAAAAAATTTTGAAATACAGGTGATGAATCCGCTAAATATCGTCTTAAGTCATTTCTATTAAACTAATCATACTTTTTATATTTTTAACGTTAAGTTCACATTATTTTACATCTAAAACACGTGTTTACAATACATTTGGGTGAATACAAAAAATAGAAAAAAAATTTGGTAAAAAATGGTGATAATTCCGCTAAATATCGTTTAAAGTCATTTGTATTGAACTAATCATACTTTTTATATTTTTATCGTTAAGTTCACATTATTTTACATCTAAAACACGTATTTACAATACATTTGGGTGAATACAAAAAATAGAAAAAAAAATTGGGAAAAAATTTGGTAAAAAATGGTGATAATTCCGCTAAATATCGTTTAAAGTCATTTGTATTGAACTAATCATACTTTTTATATTTTTATCGTTGAGTTCACATAATTTTACATCTAAAACACGTCTTTACAATACATTTGGGTGAATATAAAAGGTCGTAAAAAAATTTTGAAATACAGGTGATGAATCCGCTAAATATCGTCTTAAGTCATTTCTATTTAACTAATCATACTTTTTAAATTTTTAACGTTAAGTTCACATTATTTTACATCTAAAACACGTGTTTACAATACATTTGGGTGAATACAAAAAATAGAAAAAAAATTTGGTAAAAAATGGTGATAATTCCGCTAAATATCGTTTAAAGTCATTTGTATTGAACTAATCATACTTTTTATATTTTTATCGTTAAGTTCACATTATTTTACATCTAAAACACGTATTTACAATACATTTGGGTGAATATAAGAAATAGAAAAAAAATTTGGGAAAAAATTTGGTAAAAAATGGTGATAATTCCGCTAAATATCGTTTAAAGTCATTTGTATTGAACTAATCATACTTTTTATATTTTTATCGTTAAGTTCACATTATTTTACATCTAAAACACGTATTTACAATACATTTGGGTGAATATAAAAGGTCGTAAAAAAATTTTGAAATACAGGTGATGAATCCGCTAAATATCGTCTTAAGTCATTTCTATTAAACTAATCATACTTTTTATATTTTTAACGTTAAGTTCACATTATTTTACATCTAAAACACGTGTTTACAATACATTTGGGTGAATACAAAAAATAGAAAAAAAATTTGGGAAAAAATTGGGTAAAAAATGGTGATAATTCCGCTAAATATCGTTTAATGTCATTTGTATTGAACTAATCATACTTTTTATATTTTTATCGTTAAGTTCACATAATTTTACATCTAAAACACGTCTTTACAATACATTTGGGTGAATATAAAAGGTCGTAAAAAAATTTTGAAATACAGGTGATGAATCCGCTAAATATCGTCTTAAGTCATTTCTATTAAACTAATCATACTTTTTATATTTTTAACGTTAAGTTCACATTATTTTACATCTAAAACATGTATTTACAATACATTTGGGTGAATATAAGAAATAGAAAAAAAATTTGGGAAAAAATTTGGTAAAAAATGGTGATAATTCCGCTAAATATCGTTTAAAGTCATTTGTATTGAACTAATCATACTTTTTATATTTTTATCGTTAAGTTCACATTATTTTACATCTAAAACACGTATTTACAATACATTTGGGTGAATATAAAAGGTCGTAAAAAAATTTTGAAATACAGGTGATGAATCCGCTAAATATCGTCTTAAGTCATTTCTATTAAACTAATCATACTTTTTATATTTTTAACGTTAAGTTCACATTATTTTACATCTAAAACACGTGTTTACAATACATTTGGGTGAATACAAAAAATAGAAAAAAAATTTGGTAAAAAATGGTGATAATTCCGCTAAATATCGTTTAAAGTCATTTGTATTGAACTAATCATACTTTTTATATTTTTATCGTTAAGTTCACATTATTTTACATCTAAAACACGTATTTACAATACATTTGGGTGAATATAAAAGGTCGTAAAAAAATTTTGAAATACAGGTGATGAATCCGCTAAATATCGTCTTAAGTCATTTCTATTAAACTAATCATACTTTTTATATTTTTAACGTTAAGTTCACATTATTTTACATCTAAAACACGTGTTTACAATACATTTGGGTGAATACAAAAAATAGAAAAAAAATTTGGTAAAAAATGGTGATAATTCCGCTAAATATCGTTTAAAGTCATTTGTATTGAACTAATCATACTTTTGATATTTTTATCGTTAAGTTCACATTATTTTACATCTAAAACACGTATTTACAATACATTTGGGCGAATAAAAAAAATAGAAAAAAAATTTGGGAAAAAATTTGGTAAAAAATGGTGATAATTCCGCTAAATATCGTTTAAAGTCATTTGTATTGAACTAATCATACTTTTTATATTTTTATCGTTAAGTTCACATAATTTTACATCTAAAACACGTATTTACAATACATTTGGGTTAATACAAAAAATAGAAAAAAAATTTGGGAAAAAATTTGGTAAAAAATGGTGATAATTCCGCTAAATATCGTTTAAAGTCATTTGTATTGAACTAATCATACTTTTTATATTTTTATCGTTAAGTTCACATAATTTTACATCTAAAACACGTCTTTACAATACATTTGGGTGAATATAAAAGGTCGTAAAAAAATTTTGAAATACAGGTGATAAATCCGCTAAATATCGTCTTAAGTCATTTCTATTAAACTAATCATACTTTTTATATTTTTAACGTTAAGTTCACATTATTTTACATCTAAAAAACGTGTTTACAATACATTTGGGTGAATACAAAAAATAGAAAAAAAATTTGGTAAAAAATGGTGATAATTCCGCTAAATATCGTTTAAAGTCATTTGTATTGAACTAATCATACTTTTTATATTTTTATCGTTAAGTTCACATTATTTTACATCTAAAACACGTATTTACAATACATTTGGGTGAATATAAGAAATAGAAAAAAAATTTGGGAAAAAATTTGGTAAAAAATGGTGATAATTCCGCTAAATATCGTTTAAAGTCATTTGTATAGAACTAATCATACTTTTTATATTTTTATCGTTAAGTTCACATTATTTTACATCTTAAACACGTATTTACAATACATTTGGGTGAATATAAAATGTCGTAAAAAAATTTTGAAATACAGGTGATGAATCCGCTAAATATCGTCTTAAGTCATTTCTATTAAACTAATCATACTTTTTATATTTTTAACGTTAAGTTCACATTATTTTACATCTAAAACAAGTGTTTACAATACATTTGGGTGAATACAAAAAATAGAAAAAAAATTTGGGAAAAAATTGGGTAAAAAATGGTGATAATTCCGCTAAATATCGTTTAAAGTCATTTGTATTGAACTAATCATACTTTTTATATTTTTATCGTTAAGTTCACATTATTTTACATCTAAAACACGTATTTACAATACATTTGGGTGAATATAAGAAATAGAAAAAAAATTTGGGAAAAAATTTGGTAAAAAATGGTGATAATTCCGCTAAATATCGTTTAAAGTCATTTGTATAGAACTAATCACACTTTTTATATTTTTATCGTTAAGTTCACATTATTTTACATCTAAAACACGTCTTTACAATACATTTGGGTGAATATAAAAGGTCGTAAATAAATTTTGAAATACAGGTGATGAATCCGCTAAATATCGTCTTAAGTCATTTCTATTAAACTAATCATACTTTTTATATTTTTAACGTTAAGTTCACATTATTTTACATCTAAAACACGTGTTTACAATACATTTGGGTGAATACAAAAAATAGAAAAAAAATTTGGTAAAAAATGGTGATAATTCCGCTAAATATCGTTTAAAGTCATTTGTATTGAACTAATCATACTTTTGATATTTTTATCGTTAAGTTCACATTATTTTACATCTAAACCACGTATTTACAATACATTTGGGTGAATAAAAAAAATAGAAAAAAAATTTGGGAAAAAATTTGGTAAAAAATGGTGATAATTCCGCTAAATATCGTTTAAAGTCATATGTATTGAACTAATCATACTTTTTATATTTTTATCGTTAAGTTCACATAATTTTACATCTAAAACACGTATTTACAATACATTTGGGTGAATACAAAAAATAGAAAAAAAATTTGGGAAAAAATTTGGTAAAAAATGGTGATAATTCCGCTAAATATCGTTTAAAGTCATTTGTATTGAACTAATCATACTTTTTATATTTTTATCGTTAAGTTCACATTATTTTACATCTAAAACACGTATTTACAATACATTTGGGTGAATACAAAAAATAGAAAAAAAATTTGGGAAAAAATTGGGTAAAAAATGGTGATAATTCCGCTAAATATCGTTTAATGTCATTTGTATTGAACTAATCATACTTTTTATATTTTTATCGTTAAGTTCACATAATTTTACATCTAAAACACGTCTTTACAATACATTTGGGTGAATATAAAAGGTCGTAAAAAAATTTTGAAATACAGGTGATGAATCCGCTAAATATCGTCTTAAGTCATTTCTATTAAACTAATCATACTTTTTATATTTTTAACGTTAAGTTCACATTATTTTACATCTAAAAAACGTGTTTACAATACATTTGGCTGAATACAAAAAATAGAAAAAAAATTTGGGAAAAAATTTGGTAAAAAATGGTGATAATTCCGCTAAATATCGTTTAAAGTCATTTGTATTGAACTAATCATACTTTTTATATTTTTATCGTTAAGTTCACATTATTTTACATCTGAAACACGTATTTACAATACATTTGGGTGAATATAAGAAATAGAAAAAAAATTTGGGAAAAAATTTGGTAAAAAATGGTGATAATTCCGCTAAATATCGTTTAAAGTCATTTGTATTGAACTAATCATACTTTTTATATTTTTATCGTTAAGTTCACATTATTTTACATCTAAAACACGTATTTACAATACATTTGGGTGAATATAAAAGGTCGTAAAAAAATTTTGAAATACAGGTGATGAATCCGCTAAATATCGTCTTAAGTCATTTCTATTAAACTAATCATACTTTTTATATTGTTAACGTTAAGTTCACATTATTTTACATCTAAAACACGTGTTTACAATACATTTGGGTGAATACAAAAAATAGAAAAAAAATTTGGGAAAAAATTGGGTAAAAAATGGTGATAATTCCGCTAAATATCGTTTAATGTCATTTGTATTGAACTAATCATACTTTTTATATTTTTATCGTTAAGTTCACATAATTTTACATCTAAAACACGTCTTTACAATACATTTGGGTGAATATAAAAGGTCGTAAAAAAATTTTGAAATACAGGTGATGAATCCGCTAAATATCGTCTTAAGTCATTTCTATTAAACTAATCATACTTTTTATATTTTTAACGTTAAGTTCACATTATTTTACATCTAAAAAACGTGTTTACAATACATTTGGCTGAATACAAAAAATAGAAAAAAAATTTGGGAAAAAATTTGGTAAAAAATGGTGATAATTCCGCTAAATATCGTTTAAAGTCATTTGTATTGAACTAATCATACTTTTTATATTTTTATCGTTAAGTTCACATTATTTTACATCTAAAACACGTATTTACAATACATTTGGGTGAATATAAAAGGTCGTAAAAAAATTTTGAAATACAGGTGATGAATCCGCTAAATATCGTCTTAAGTCATTTCTATTAAACTAATCATACTTTTTATATTTTTAACGTTAAGTTCACATTATTTTACATCTAAAACACGTGTTTACAATACATTTGGCTGAATACAAAAAATAGAAAAAAAATTTGGTAAAAAATGGTGATAATTCCGCTAAATATCGTTTAAAGTCATTTGTATTGAACTAATCATACTTTTTATATTTTTATCGTTAAGTTCACATTATTTTACATCTAAAACACGTATTTACAATACATTTGGGTGAATACAAAAAATAGAAAAAAAATTTGGGAAAAAATTTGGTAAAAAATGGTGATAATTCCGCTAAATATCGTTTAAAGTCATTTGTATTGAACTAATCATACTTTTTATATTTTTATCGTTGAGTTCACATAATTTTACATCTAAAACACGTCTTTACAATACATTTGGGTGAATATAAAAGGTCGTAAAAAAATTTTGAAATACAGGTGATGAATCCGCTAAATATCGTCTTAAGTCATTTCTATTTAACTAATCATACTTTTTAAATTTTTAACGTTAAGTTCACATTATTTTACATCTAAAACACGTGTTTACAATACATTTGGGTGAATACAAAAAATAGAAAAAAAATTTGGTAAAAAATGGTGATAATTCCGCTAAATATCGTTTAAAGTCATTTGTATTGAACTAATCATACTTTTTATATTTTTATCGTTAAGTTCACATTATTTTACATCTAAAACACGTATTTACAATACATTTGGGTGAATATAAGAAATAGAAAAAAAATTTGGGAAAAAATTTGGTAAAAAATGGTGATAATTCCGCTAAATATCGTTTAAAGTCATTTGTATTGAACTAATCATACTTTTTATATTTTTATCGTTAAGTTCACATTATTTTACATCTAAAACACGTATTTACAATACATTTGGGGAATATAAAAGGTCGTAAAAAAATTTTGAAATACAGGTGATGAATCCGCTAAATATCGTCTTAAGTCATTTCTATTAAACTAATCATACTTTTTATATTTTTAACGTTAAGTTCACATTATTTTACATCTAAAACACGTGTTTACAATACATTTGGGTGAATACAAAAAATAGAAAAAAAATTTGGGAAAAAATTGGGTAAAAAATGGTGATAATTCCGCTAAATATCGTTTAATGTCATTTGTATTGAACTAATCATACTTTTTATATTTTTATCGTTAAGTTCACATAATTTTACATCTAAAACACGTCTTTACAATACATTTGGGTGAATATAAAAGGTCGTAAAAAAATTTTGAAATACAGGTGATGAATCCGCTAAATATCGTCTTAAGTCATTTCTATTAAACTAATCATACTTTTTATATTTTTAACGTTAAGTTCACATTATTTTACATCTAAAACATGTATTTACAATACATTTGGGTGAATATAAGAAATAGAAAAAAAATTTGGGAAAAAATTTGGTAAAAAATGGTGATAATTCCGCTAAATATCGTTTAAAGTCATTTGTATTGAACTAATCATACTTTTTATATTTTTATCGTTAAGTTCACATTATTTTACATCTAAAACACGTATTTACAATACATTTGGGTGAATATAAAAGGTCGTAAAAAAATTTTGAAATACAGGTGATGAATCCGCTAAATATCGTCTTAAGTCATTTCTATTAAACTAATCATACTTTTTATATTTTTAACGTTAAGTTCACATTATTTTACATCTAAAACACGTGTTTACAATACATTTGGGTGAATACAAAAAATAGAAAAAAAATTTGGTAAAAAATGGTGATAATTCCGCTAAATATCGTTTAAAGTCATTTGTATTGAACTAATCATACTTTTTATATTTTTATCGTTAAGTTCACATTATTTTACATCTAAAACACGTATTTACAATACATTTGGGTGAATATAAAAGGTCGTAAAAAAATTTTGAAATACAGGTGATGAATCCGCTAAATATCGTCTTAAGTCATTTCTATTAAACTAATCATACTTTTTATATTTTTAACGTTAAGTTCACATTATTTTACATCTAAAACACGTGTTTACAATACATTTGGGTGAATACAAAAAATAGAAAAAAAATTTGGTAAAAAATGGTGATAATTCCGCTAAATATCGTTTAAAGTCATTTGTATTGAACTAATCATACTTTTGATATTTTTATCGTTAAGTTCACATTATTTTACATCTAAAACACGTATTTACAATACATTTGGGCGAATAAAAAAAATAGAAAAAAAATTTGGGAAAAAATTTGGTAAAAAATGGTGATAATTCCGCTAAATATCGTTTAAAGTCATTTGTATTGAACTAATCATACTTTTTATATTTTTATCGTTAAGTTCACATAATTTTACATCTAAAACACGTATTTACAATACATTTGGGTTAATACAAAAAATAGAAAAAAAATTTGGGAAAAAATTTGGTAAAAAATGGTGATAATTCCGCTAAATATCGTTTAAAGTCATTTGTATTGAACTAATCATACTTTTTATATTTTTATCGTTAAGTTCACATAATTTTACATCTAAAACACGTCTTTACAATACATTTGGGTGAATATAAAAGGTCGTAAAAAAATTTTGAAATACAGGTGATAAATCCGCTAAATATCGTCTTAAGTCATTTCTATTAAACTAATCATACTTTTTATATTTTTAACGTTAAGTTCACATTATTTTACATCTAAAACAAGTGTTTACAATACATTTGGGTGAATACAAAAAATAGAAAAAAAATTTGGGAAAAAATTGGGTAAAAAATGGTGATAATTCCGCTAAATATCGTTTAAAGTCATTTGTATTGAACTAATCATACTTTTTATATTTTTATCGTTAAGTTCACATTATTTTACATCTAAAACACGTATTTACAATACATTTGGGTGAATATAAGAAATAGAAAAAAAATTTGGGAAAAAATTTGGTAAAAAATGGTGATAATTCCGCTAAATATCGTTTAAAGTCATTTGTATAGAACTAATCACACTTTTTATATTTTTATCGTTAAGTTCACATTATTTTACATCTAAAACACGTCTTTACAATACATTTGGGTGAATATAAAAGGTCGTAAATAAATTTTGAAATACAGGTGATGAATCCGCTAAATATCGTCTTAAGTCATTTCTATTAAACTAATCATACTTTTTATATTTTTAACGTTAAGTTCACATTATTTTACATCTAAAACACGTGTTTACAATACATTTGGGTGAATACAAAAAATAGAAAAAAAATTTGGTAAAAAATGGTGATAATTCCGCTAAATATCGTTTAAAGTCATATGTATTGAACTAATCATACTTTTTATATTTTTATCGTTAAGTTCACATAATTTTACATCTAAAACACGTATTTACAATACATTTGGGTGAATACAAAAAATAGAAAAAAAATTTGGGAAAAAATTTGGTAAAAAATGGTGATAATTCCGCTAAATATCGTTTAAAGTCATTTGTATTGAACTAATCATACTTTTTATATTTTTATCGTTAAGTTCACATAATTTTACATCTAAAACACGTCTTTACAATACATTTGGGTGAATGTAAAAGGTCGTAAAAAAATTTTGAAATACAGGTGATAAATCCGCTAAATATCGTCTTAAGTCATTTCTATTAAACTAATCATACTTTTTATATTTTTAACGTTAAGTTCACATTATTTTACATCTAAAAAACGTGTTTACAATACATTTGGGTGAATACAAAAAATAGAAAAAAAATTTGGTAAAAAATGGTGATAATTCCGCTAAATATCGTTTAAAGTCATTTGTATTGAACTAATCATACTTTTTATATTTTTATCGTTAAGTTCACATTATTTTACATCTAAAACATGTATTTACAATACATTTGGGTGAATATAAGAAATAGAAAAAAAATTTGGGAAAAAATTTGGTAAAAAATGGTGATAATTCCGCTAAATATCGTTTAAAGTCATTTGTATTGAACTAATCATACTTTTTATATTTTTATCGTTAAGTTCACATTATTTTACATCTAAAACACGTATTTACAATACATTTGGGTGAATATAAAAGGTCGTAAAAAAATTTTGAAATACAGGTGATGAATCCGCTAAATATCGTCTTAAGTCATTTCTATTAAACTAATCATACTTTTTATATTTTTAACGTTAAGTTCACATTATTTTACATCTAAAACACGTGTTTACAATACATTTGGGTGAATACAAAAAATAGAAAAAAAATTTGGTAAAAAATGGTGATAATTCCGCTAAATATCGTTTAAAGTCATTTGTATTGAACTAATCATACTTTTTATATTTTTATCGTTAAGTTCACATTATTTTACATCTAAAACACGTATTTACAATACATTTGGGTGAATATAAAAGGTCGTAAAAAAATTTTGAAATACAGGTGATGAATCCGCTAAATATCGTCTTAAGTCATTTCTATTAAACTAATCATACTTTTTATATTTTTAACGTTAAGTTCACATTATTTTACATCTAAAACACGTGTTTACAATACATTTGGGTGAATACAAAAAATAGAAAAAAAATTTGGTAAAAAATGGTGATAATTCCGCTAAATATCGTTTAAAGTCATTTGTATTGAACTAATCATACTTTTTATATTTTTATCGTTAAGTTCACATTATTTTACATCTAAAACACGTATTTACAATACATTTGGGTGAATAAAAAAAATAGAAAAAAAATTTGGGAAAAAATTTGGTAAAAAATGGTGATAATTCCGCTAAATATCGTTTAAAGTCATTTGTATTGAACTAATCATACTTTTTATATTTTTATCGTTAAGTTCACATAATTTTACATCTAAAACACGTATTTACAATACATTTGGGTTAATACAAAAAATAGAAAAAAAATTTGGGAAAAAATTAGGTAAAAAATGGTGATAATTCCGCTAAATAACGTTTAAAGTCATTTGTATTGAACTAATCATACTTTTTAAATTTTTATCGTTAAGTTCACATAATTTTACATCTAAAACACGTCTTTACAATACATTTGGGTGAATATAAAAGGTCGTAAAAAAATTTTGAAATACAGGTGATGAATCCGCTAAATATCGTCTTAAGTCATTTCTATTAAACTAATCATACTTTTTATATTTTTAACGTTAAGTTCACATTATTTTACATCTAAAAAACGTGTTTACAATACATTTGGGTGAATACAAAAAATAGAAAAAAAAATTTGGTAAAAAATGGTGATAATTCCGCTAAATATCGTTTAAAGTCATTTGTATTGAACTAATCATACTTTTTATATTTTTATCGTTAAGTTCACATTATTTTACATCTAAAACACGTATTTACAATACATTTGGGTGAATATAAGAAATAGAAAAAAAATTTGGGAAAAAATTTGGTAAAAAATGGTGATAATTCCGCTAAATATCGTTTAAAGTCATTTGTATAGAACTAATCATACTTTTTATATTTTTATCGTTAAGTTCACATTATTTTACATCTTAAACACGTATTTACAATACATTTGGGTGAATATAAAAGGTCGTAAAAAAATTTTGAAATACAGGTGATGAATCCGCTAAATATCGTCTTAAGTCATTTCTATTAAACTAATCATACTTTTTATATTTTTAACGTTAAGTTCACATTATTTTACATCTAAAACAAGTGTTTACAATACATTTGGGTGAATACAAAAAATAGAAAAAAAATTTGGGAAAAAATTGGGTAAAAAATGGTGATAATTCCGCTAAATATCGTTTAAAGTCATTTGTATTGAACTAATCATACTTTTTATATTTTTATCGTTAAGTTCACATTATTTTACATCTAAAACACGTATTTACAATACATTTGGGTGAATACAAAAAATAGAAAAAAAATTTGGGAAAAAATTTGGTAAAAAATGGTGATAATTCCGCTAAATATCGTTTAAAGTCATTTGTATTGAACTAATCATACTTTTTATATTTTTATCGTTAAGTTCACATTATTTTACATCTAAAACACGTATTTACAATACATTTGGGTGAATATAAAAGGTCGTAAAAAAATTTTGAAATACAGGTGATGAATCCGCTAAATATCGTCTTAAGTCATTACTATTAAACTAATCATAATTTTTATATTTTTAACGTTAAGTTCACATTATTTTACATCTAAAACACGTGTTTACAATACATTTGGGTGAATACAAAAAATAGAAAAAAAATTTGGGAAAAAATTGGGTAAAAAATGGTGATAATTCCGCTAAATATCGTTTAATGTCATTTGTATTGAACTAATCATACTTTTTATATTTTTAACGTTAAGTTCACATTATTTTACATCTAAAACACGTGTTTACAATACATTTGGGTGAATACAAAAATTTGGGAAAAAATTTGGTAAAAAATGGTGATAATTCCGCTAAATATCGATTAAAGTCATTTGTATTGAACTAATCATACTTTTTATATTTTTATCGTTAAGTTCACATTATTTTACATCTAAAACACGTATTTACAATACATTTGGGTGAATACAAAAAATAGAAAAAAAATTTGGGAAAAAATTTGGTAAAAAATGGTGATAATTCCGCTAAATATCGTTTAAAGTCATTTGTATTGAACTAATCATACTTTTTATATTTTTATCGTTAAGTTCACATAATTTTACATCTAAAACACGTATTTACAATACAATTGGGTGAATACAAAAAATAGAAAAAAAATTTGGGAAAAAATTTGGTAAAAAATGGTGATAATTCCGCTAAATATCGTTTAAAGTCATTTGTATTGAACTAATCATACTTTTTATATTTTTATCGTTAAGTTCACATTATTTTACATCTAAAACATGTATTTACAATACATTTGGGTGAATATAAGAAAAAGAAAAAAAATTTGGGAAAAAATTTGGTAAAAAATGGTGATAATTCCGCTAAATATCGTTTAAAGTCATTTGTATTGAACTAATCATACTTTTTATATTTTTATCGTTAAGTTCACATTATTTTACATCTAAAACACGTATTTACAATACATTTGGGTGAATACAAAAAATAGAAAAAAAATTTGGGAAAAAATTTGGTAAAAAATGGTGATAATTCCGCTAAATATCGTTTAAAGTCATTTGTATTGAACTAATCATACTTTTTATATTTTTATCGTTAAGTTCACATTATTTTACATCTAAAACACGTATTTACAATACATTTGGGTGAATATAAAAGGTCGTAAAAAAATTTTGAAATACAGGTGATGAATCCGCTAAATATCGTCTTAAGTCATTACTATTAAACTAATCATACTTTTTATATTTTTAACGTTAAGTTCACATTATTTTACATCTAAAACACGTGTTTACAATACATTTGGGTGAATACAAAAAATAGAAAAAAAATTTGGTAAAAAATGGTGATAATTCCGCTAAATATCGTTTAAAGTCATTTGTATTGAACTAATCATACTTTTGATATTTTTATCGTTAAGTTCACATTATTTTACATCTAAACCACGTATTTACAATACATTTGGGTGAATAAAAAAAATAGAAAAAAAATTTGGGAAAAAATTTGGTAAAAAATGGTGATAATTCCGCTAAATATCGTTTAAAGTCATATGTATTGAACTAATCATACTTTTTATATTTTTATCGTTAAGTTCACATAATTTTACATCTAAAACACGTATTTACAATACAATTGGGTGAATACAAAAAATAGAAAAAAAATTTGGGAAAAAATTTGGTAAAAAATGGTGATAATTCCGCTAAATATCGTTTAAAGTCATTTGTATTGAACTAATCATACTTTTGATATTTTTATCGTTAAGTTCACATTATTTTACATCTAAACCACGTATTTACAATACATTTGGGTGAATAAAAAAAATAGAAAAAAAATTTGGGAAAAAATTTGGTAAAACATGGTGATAATTCCGCTAAATATCGTTTAAAGTCATTTGTATTGAACTAATCATACTTTTTATATTTTTATCGTTAAGTTCACATTATTTTACATCTAAAACACGTATTTACAATACATTTGGGTGAATATAAAAGGTCGTAAAAAAATTTTGAAATACAGGTGATGAATCCGCTAAATATCGTCTTAAGTCATTTCTATTAAACTAATCATACTTTTTATATTTTTAACGTTAAGTTCACATTATTTTACATCTAAAACACGTGTTTACAATACATTTGGGTGAATACAAAAAATAGAAAAAAAATTTGGTAAAAAATGGTGATAATTCCGCTAAATATCGTTTAAAGTCATTTGTATTGAACTAATCATACTTTTGATATTTTTATCGTTAAGTTCACATTATTTTACATCTAAAACACGTATTTACAATACATTTGGGTGAATATAAAAGGTCGTAAAAAAATTTTGAAATACAGGTGATGAATCCGCTAAATATCGTCTTAAGTCATATCTATTAAACTAATCATACTTTTTATATTTTTAACGTTAAGTTCACATTATTTTACATCTAAAACACGTGTTTACAATACATTTGGGTGAATACAAAAAATAAAAAAAAAATTTGGTAAAAAATGGTGATAATTCCGCTAAATATCGTTTAAAGTCATTTGTATTGAACTAATCATACTTTTGATATTTTTATCGTTAAGTTCACATTATTTTACATCTAAAACACGTATTTACAATACATTTGGGTGAATAAAAAAAATAGAAAAAAAATTTGGGAAAAAATTTGGTAAAAAATGGTGATAATTCCGCTAAATATCGTTTAAAGTCATTTGTATTGAACTAATCATACTTTTTATATTTTTATCGTTAAGTTCACATAATTTTACATCTAAAACACGTATTTACAATACATTTGGGTTAATACAAAAAATAGAAAAAAAATTTGGGAAAAAATTTGGTAAAAAATGGTGATAATTCCGCTAAATATCGTTTAAAGTCATTTGTATTGAACTAATCATACTTTTTATATTTTTATCGTTAAGTTCACATTATTTTACATCTAAAACACGTATTTACAATACATTTGGGTGAATACAAAAAATAGAAAAAAAATTTGGGAAAAAATTTGGTAAAAAATGGTGATAATTCCGCTAAATATCGTTTAAAGTCATTTGTATTGAACTAATCATACTTTTTATATTTTTATCGTTAAGTTCACATTATTTTACATCTAAAACACGTATTTACAATACATTTGGGTGAATATAAAAGGTCGTAAAAAAATTTTGAAATACAGGTGATGAATCCGCTAAATATCGTCTTAAGTCATTACTATTAAACTAATCATACTTTTTATATTTTTAACGTTAATTTCACATTATTTTACATCTAAAACACGTGTTTACAATACATTTGGGTGAATACAAAAAATAGAAAAAAAATTTGGGAAAAAATTGGGTAAAAAATGGTGATAATTCCGCTAAATATCGTTTAATGTCATTTGTATTGAACTAATCATACTTTTTATATTTTTATCGTTAAGTTCACATTATTTTACATCTAAAACACGTATTTACAATACATTTAGGTGAATATAAGAAATAGAAAAAAAATTTGGGAAAAAATGGTGATAATTCCGCTAAATATCGTTTAAAGTCATTTGTATTGAACTAATCATACTTTTTATATTTTTATCGTTAAGTTCACATTATTTTACATCTAAAACACGTATTTACAATACATTTAGGTGAATATAAGAAATAGAAAAAAAATTTGGGAAAAAATGGTGATAATTCCGCTAAATATCGTTTAAAGTCATTTGTATTGAACTAATCATACTTTTTATATTTTTATCGTTAAGTTCACATTATTTTACATCTAAAACACGTATTTACAATACATTTGGGTGAATATAAAAGGTCGTAAAAAAATTTTGAAATACAGGTGATGAATCCGCTAAATATCGTCTTAAGTCATTACTATTAAACTAATCATACTTTTTATATTTTTAACGTTAATTTCACATTATTTTACATCTAAAACACGTGTTTACAATACATTTGGGTGAATACAAAAAATAGAAAAAAAATTTGGGAAAAAATTGGGTAAAAAATGGTGATAATTCCGCTAAATATCGTTTAATGTCATTTGTATTGAACTAATCATACTTTTTATATTTTTATCGTTAAGTTCACATTATTTTACATCTAAAACACGTATTTACAATACATTTGGGTGAATATAAAAGGTCGTAAATAAATTTTGAAATACAGGTGATGAATCCGCTAAATATCGTCTTAAGTCATTTCTATTAAACTAATCATACTTTTTATATTTTTAACGTTAAGTTCACATTATTTTACATCTAAAACACGTATTTACAATACATTTGGGTGAATATAAAAAATAGAAAAAAAATTTGGGAAAAAATTGGGTAAAAAATGGTGATAATTCCGCTAAATATCGTTTAAAGTCATTTGTATTGAACTAATCATACTTTTTATATTTTTATCGTTAAGTTCACATTATTTTACATCTAAAACACGTATTTACAATACATTTGGGTGAATACAAAAAATAGAAAAAAAATTTGGGAAAAAATTTGGTAAAAAATGGTGATAATTCCGCTAAATATCGTTTAAAGTCATTTGTATTGAACTAATCATACTTTTTATATTTTTATCGTTAAGTTCACATTATTTTACATCTAAAACACGTATTTACAATACATTTGGGTGAATATAAAAGGTCGTAAAAAAATTTTGAAATACAGGTGATGAATCCGCTAAATATCGTCTTAAGTCATTACTATTAAACTAATCATACTTTTTATATTTTTAACGTTAAGTTCACATTATTTTACATCTAAAACACGTGTTTACAATACATTTGGGTGAATACAAAAAATAGAAAAAAAATTTGGTAAAAAATGGTGATAATTCCGCTAAATATCGTTTAAAGTCATTTGTATTGAACTAATCATACTTTTGATATTTTTATCGTTAAGTTCACATTATTTTACATCTAAACCACGTATTTACAATACATTTGGGTGAATAAAAAAAATAGAAAAAAAATTTGGGAAAAAATTTGGTAAAAAATGGTGATAATTCCGCTAAATATCGTTTAAAGTCATATGTATTGAACTAATCATACTTTTTATATTTTTATCGTTAAGTTCACATAATTTTACATCTAAAACACGTATTTACAATACAATTGGGTGAATACAAAAAATAGAAAAAAAATTTGGGAAAAAATTTGGTAAAAAATGGTGATAATTCCGCTAAATATCGTTTAAAGTCATTTGTATTGAACTAATCATACTTTTGATATTTTTATCGTTAAGTTCACATTATTTTACATCTAAACCACGTATTTACAATACATTTGGGTGAATAAAAAAAATAGAAAAAAAATTTGGGAAAAAATTTGGTAAAACATGGTGATAATTCCGCTAAATATCGTTTAAAGTCATTTGTATTGAACTAATCATACTTTTTATATTTTTATCGTTAAGTTCACATTATTTTACATCTAAAACACGTATTTACAATACATTTGGGTGAATATAAAAGGTCGTAAAAAAATTTTGAAATACAGGTGATGAATCCGCTAAATATCGTCTTAAGTCATTTCTATTAAACTAATCATACTTTTTATATTTTTAACGTTAAGTTCACATTATTTTACATCTAAAACACGTGTTTACAATACATTTGGGTGAATACAAAAAATAGAAAAAAAATTTGGTAAAAAATGGTGATAATTCCGCTAAATATCGTTTAAAGTCATTTGTATTGAACTAATCATACTTTTGATATTTTTATCGTTAAGTTCACATTATTTTACATCTAAAACACGTATTTACAATACATTTGGGTGAATATAAAAGGTCGTAAAAAAATTTTGAAATACAGGTGATGAATCCGCTAAATATCGTCTTAAGTCATATCTATTAAACTAATCATACTTTTTATATTTTTAACGTTAAGTTCACATTATTTTACATCTAAAACACGTGTTTACAATACATTTGGGTGAATACAAAAAATAAAAAAAAAATTTGGTAAAAAATGGTGATAATTCCGCTAAATATCGTTTAAAGTCATTTGTATTGAACTAATCATACTTTTGATATTTTTATCGTTAAGTTCACATTATTTTACATCTAAAACACGTATTTACAATACATTTGGGTGAATAAAAAAAATAGAAAAAAAATTTGGGAAAAAATTTGGTAAAAAATGGTGATAATTCCGCTAAATATCGTTTAAAGTCATTTGTATTGAACTAATCATACTTTTTATATTTTTATCGTTAAATTCACATAATTTTACATCTAAAACACGTATTTACAATACATTTGGGTTAATACAAAAAATAGAAAAAAAATTTGGGAAAAAATTTGGTAAAAAATGGTGATAATTCCGCTAAATATCGTTTAAAGTCATTTGTATTGAACTAATCATACTTTTTATATTTTTATCGTTAAGTTCACATTATTTTACATCTAAAACACGTATTTACAATACATTTGGGTGAATACAAAAAATAGAAAAAAAATTTGGGAAAAAATTTGGTAAAAAATGGTGATAATTCCGCTAAATATCGTTTAAAGTCATTTGTATTGAACTAATCATACTTTTTATATTTTTATCGTTAAGTTCACATTATTTTACATCTAAAACACGTATTTACAATACATTTGGGTGAATATAAAAGGTCGTAAAAAAATTTTGAAATACAGGTGATGAATCCGCTAAATATCGTCTTAAGTCATTACTATTAAACTAATCATACTTTTTATATTTTTAACGTTAATTTCACATTATTTTACATCTAAAACACGTGTTTACAATACATTTGGGTGAATACAAAAAATAGAAAAAAAATTTGGGAAAAAATTGGGTAAAAAATGGTGATAATTCCGCTAAATATCGTTTAATGTCATTTGTATTGAACTAATCATACTTTTTATATTTTTATCGTTAAGTTCACATTATTTTACATCTAAAACACGTATTTACAATACATTTAGGTGAATATAAGAAATAGAAAAAAAATTTGGGAAAAAATGGTGATAATTCCGCTAAATATCGTTTAAAGTCATTTGTATTGAACTAATCATACTTTTTATATTTTTATCGTTAAGTTCACATTATTTTACATCTAAAACACGTATTTACAATACATTTGGGTGAATATAAAAGGTCGTAAATAAATTTTGAAATACAGGTGATGAATCCGCTAAATAACGTCTTAAGTCATTTCTATTAAACTAATCATACTTTTTATATTTTTAACGTTAAGTTCACATTATTTTACATCTAAAACAAGTGTTTACAATACATTTGGGTGAATACAAAAAATAGAAAAAAAATTTGGGAAAAAATAAGGTAAAAAATGGTGATAATTCCGCTAAATATCGTTTAAAGTCATTTGTATTGAACTAATCATACTTTTTATATTTTTATCGTTAAGTTCACATTATTTTACATCTAAAACACGTATTTACAATACATTTGGGTGAATACAAAAAATAGAAAAAAAAATTTGGGAAAAAATTTGGTAAAAAATGGTGATAATTCCGCTAAATATCGTTTAAAGTCATTTGTATTGAACTAATCATACTTTTTATATTTTTATCGTTAAGTTCACATTTTTTTACATCTAAAACACGTATTTACAATACATTTGGGTGAATATAAAAGGTCGTAAAAAAATTTTGAAATACAGGTGATGAATCCGCTAAATATCGTCTTAAGTCATTTCTATTAAACTAATCATACTTTTTATATTTTTAACGTTAAGTTCACATTATTTTACATCTAAAACACGTGTTTACAATACATTTGGGTGAATACAAAAAATAGAAAAAAAATTTGGTAAAAAATGGTGATAATTCCGCTAAATATCGTTTAAAGTCATTTGTATTGAACTAATCATACTTTTTATATTTTTATCGTTAAGTTCACATTATTTTACATCTAAAACACGTATTTACAATACATTTAGGTGAATATAAGAAATAGAAAAAAAATTTGGGAAAAAATGGTGATAATTCCGCTAAATATCGTTTAAAGTCATTTGTATTGAACTAATCATACTTTTTATATTTTTATCGTTAAGTTCACATTATTTTACATCTAAAACACGTATTTACAATACATTTGGGTGAATATAAAAGGTCGTAAATAAATTTTGAAATACAGGTGATGAATCCGCTAAATATCGTCTTAAGTCATTTCTATTAAACTAATCATACTTTTTATATTTTTAACGTTAAGTTCACATTATTTTACATCTAAAACAAGTGTTTACAATACATTTGGGTGAATACAAAAAATAGAAAAAAAATTTGGGAAAAAATAAGGTAAAAAATGGTGATAATTCCGCTAAATATCGTTTAAAGTCATTTGTATTGAACTAATCATACTTTTTATATTTTTATCGTTAAGTTCAAAATATTTTACATCTAAAACACGTATTTACAATACATTTGGGTGAATACAAAAAATAGAAAAAAAAATTTGGGAAAAAATTTGGTAAAAAATGGTGATAATTCCGCTAAATATCGTTTAAAGTCATTTGTATTGAACTAATCATACTTTTTATATTTTTATCGTTAAGTTCACATTATTTTACATCTAAAACACGTATTTACAATACATTTGGGTGAATATAAAAGGTCGTAAAAAAATTTTGAAATACAGGTGATGAATCCGCTAAATATCGTCTTAAGTCATTTCTATTAAACTAATCATACTTTTTATATTTTTAACGTTAAGTTCACATTATTTTACATCTAAAACACGTGTTTACAATACATTTGGGTGAATACAAAAAATAGAAAAAAAATTTGGTAAAAAATGGTGATAATTCCGCTAAATATCGTTTAAAGTCATTTGTATTGAACTAATCATACTTTTTATATTTTTATCGTTAAGTTCACATTATTTTACATCTAAAACACGTATTTACAATACATTTGGGTGAATATAAAAGATCGTAAAAAAATTTTGAAATACAGGTGATGAATCCGATAAATATCGTCTTAAGTCATTTCTATTAAACTAATCATACTTTTTATATTTTTAACGTTAAGTTCACATTATTTTACATCTAAAACACGTGTTTACAATACATTTGGGTGAATACAAAAAATAGAAAAAAAATTTGGTAAAAAATGGTGATAATTCCGCTAAATATCGTTTAAAGTCATTTGTATTGAACTAATCATACTTTTGATATTTTTATCGTGAAGTTCACATTATTTTACATCTAAAACACGTATTTACAATACATTTGGGTGAATAAAAAAAATAGAAAAAAAATTTGGGAAAAAATTTGGTAAAAAATGGTGATAATTCCGCTAAATATCGTTTAAAGTCATTTGTATTGAACTAATCATACTTTTTATATTTTTATCGTTAAGTTCACATAATTTTACATCTAAAACACGTATTTACAATACATTTGGGTTAATACAAAAAATAGAAAAAAAATTTGGGAAAAAATTTGGTAAAAAATGGTGATAATTCCGCTAAATATCGTTTAAAGTCATTTGTATTGAACTAATCATACTTTTTATATTTTTATCGTTAAGTTCACATAATTTTACATCTAAAACACGTCTTTACAATACATTTGGGTGAATATAAAAGGTCGTAAAAAAATTTTGAAATACAGGTGATAAATCCGCTAAATATCGTCTTAAGTCATTTCTATTAAACTAATCATACTTTTTATATTTTTAACGTTAAGTTCACATTATTTTACATCTAAAAAACGTGTTTACAATACATTTGGGTGAATACAAAAAATAGAAAAAAAATTTGGTAAAAAATGGTGATAATTCCGCTAAATATCGTTTAAAGTCATTTGTATTGAACTAATCATACTTTTTATATTTTTATCGTTAAGTTCACATTATTTTACATCTAAACCACGTATTTACAATACATTTGGGTGAATAAAAAAAATAGAAAAAAAATTTGGGAAAAAATTTGGTAAAAAATGGTGATAATTCCGCTAAATATCGTTTAAAGTCATATGTATTGAACTAATCATACTTTTTATATTTTTATCGTTAAGTTCACATAATTTTACATCTAAAACACGTATTTACAATACATTTGGGTGAATACAAAAAATAGAAAAAAAATTTGGGAAAAAATTTGGTAAAAAATGGTGATAATTCCGCTAAATATCGTTTAAAGTCATTTGTATTGAACTAATCATACTTTTTATATTTTTATCGTTAAGTTCACATAATTTTACATCTAAAACACGTCTTTACAATACATTTGGGTGAATGTAAAAGGTCGTAAAAAAATTTTGAAATACAGGTGATAAATCCGCTAAATATCGTCTTAAGTCATTTCTATTAAACTAATCATACTTTTTATATTTTTAACGTTAAGTTCACATTATTTTACATCTAAAACACGTGTTTACAATACATTTGGGTGAATACAAAAAATAGAAAAAAAATTTGGTAAAAAATGGTGATAATTCCGCTAAATATCGTTTAAAGTCATTTGTATTGAACTAATCATACTTTTGATATTTTTATCGTGAAGTTCACATTATTTTACATCTAAAACACGTATTTACAATACATTTGGGTGAATAAAAAAAATAGAAAAAAAATTTGGGAAAAAATTTGGTAAAAAATGGTGATAATTCCGCTAAATATCGTTTAAAGTCATTTGTATTGAACTAATCATACTTTTTATATTTTTATCGTTAAGTTCACATAATTTTACATCTAAAACACGTATTTACAATACATTTGGGTTAATACAAAAAATAGAAAAAAAATTTGGGAAAAAATTTGGTAAAAAATGGCGATAATTCCGCTAAATATCGTTTAAAGTCATTTGTATTGAACTAATCATACTTTTTATATTTTTATCGTTAAGTTCACATAATTTTACATCTAAAACACGTCTTTACAATACATTTGGGTGAATATAAAAGGTCGTAAAAAAATTTTGAAATACAGGTGATAAATCCGCTAAATATCGTCTTAAGTCATTTCTATTAAACTAATCATACTTTTTATATTTTTAACGTTAAGTTCACATTATTTTACATCTAAAAAACGTGTTTACAATACATTTGGGTGAATACAAAAAATAGAAAAAAAATTTGGTAAAAAATGGTGATAATTCCGCTAAATATCGTTTAAAGTCATTTGTATTGAACTAATCATACTTTTTATATTTTTATCGTTAAGTTCACATTATTTTACATCTAAACCACGTATTTACAATACATTTGGGTGAATAAAAAAAATAGAAAAAAAATTTGGGAAAAAATTTGGTAAAAAATGGTGATAATTCCGCTAAATATCGTTTAAAGTCATATGTATTGAACTAATCATACTTTTTATATTTTTATCGTTAAGTTCACATAATTTTACATCTAAAACACGTATTTACAATACATTTGGGTGAATACAAAAAATAGAAAAAAAATTTGGGAAAAAATTTGGTAAAAAATGGTGATAATTCCGCTAAATATCGTTTAAAGTCATTTGTATTGAACTAATCATACTTTTTATATTTTTATCGTTAAGTTCACATAATTTTACATCTAAAACACGTCTTTACAATACATTTGGGTGAATGTAAAAGGTCGTAAAAAAATTTTGAAATACAGGTGATAAATCCGCTAAATATCGTCTTAAGTCATTTCTATTAAACTAATCATACTTTTTATATTTTTAACGTTAAGTTCACATTATTTTACATCTAAAAAACGTGTTTACAATACATTTGGGTGAATACAAAAAATAGAAAAAAAATTTGGTAAAAAATGGTGATAATTCCGCTAAATATCGTTTAAAGTCATTTGTATTGAACTAATCATACTTTTTATATTTTTATCGTTAAGTTCACATTATTTTACATCTAAAACATGTATTTACAATACATTTGGGTGAATATAAGAAATAGAAAAAAAATTTGGGAAAAAATTTGGTAAAAAATGGTGATAATTCCGCTAAATATCGTTTAAAGTCATTTGTATTGAACTAATCATACTTTTTATATTTTTATCGTTAAGTTCACATAATTTTACATCTAAAACACGTCTTTACAATACATTTGGGTGAATATAAAAGGTCGTAAAAAAATTTTGAAATACAGGTGATAAATCCGCTAAATATCGTCTTAAGTCATTTCTATTAAACTAATCATACTTTTTATATTTTTAACGTTAAGTTCACATTATTTTACATCTAAAAAACGTGTTTACAATACATTTGGGTGAATACAAAAAATAGAAAAAAAATTTGGTAAAAAATGGTGATAATTCCGCTAAATATCGTTTAAAGTCATTTGTATTGAACTAATCATACTTTTTATATTTTTATCGTTAAGTTCACATTATTTTACATCTAAACCACGTATTTACAATACATTTGGGTGAATAAAAAAAATAGAAAAAAAATTTGGGAAAAAATTTGGTAAAAAATGGTGATAATTCCGCTAAATATCGTTTAAAGTCATATGTATTGAACTAATCATACTTTTTATATTTTTATCGTTAAGTTCACATAATTTTACATCTAAAACACGTATTTACAATACATTTGGGTGAATACAAAAAATAGAAAAAAAATTTGGGAAAAAATTTGGTAAAAAATGGTGATAATTCCGCTAAATATCGTTTAAAGTCATTTGTATTGAACTAATCATACTTTTTATATTTTTATCGTTAAGTTCACATAATTTTACATCTAAAACACGTCTTTACAATACATTTGGGTGAATGTAAAAGGTCGTAAAAAAATTTTGAAATACAGGTGATAAATCCGCTAAATATCGTCTTAAGTCATTTCTATTAAACTAATCATACTTTTTATATTTTTAACGTTAAGTTCACATTATTTTACATCTAAAAAACGTGTTTACAATACATTTGGGTGAATACAAAAAATAGAAAAAAAATTTGGTAAAAAATGGTGATAATTCCGCTAAATATCGTTTAAAGTCATTTGTATTGAACTAATCATACTTTTTATATTTTTATCGTTAAGTTCACATAATTTTACATCTAAAACACGTCTTTACAATACATTTGGGTGAATATAAAAGGTCGTAAAAAAATTTTGAAATACAGGTGATGAATCCGCTAAATATCGTCTTAAGTCATTTCTATTAAACTAATCATACTTTTTATATTTTTAACGTTAAGTTCACATTATTTTACATCTAAAACACGTGTTTACAATACATTTGGGTGAATACAAAAAATAGAAAAAAAATTTGGTAAAAAATGGTGATAATTCCGCTAAATATCGTTTAAAGTCATTTGTATTGAACTAATCATACTTTTGATATTTTTATCGTTAAGTTCACATTATTTTACATCTAAACCACGTATTTACAATACATTTGGGTGAATAAAAAAAATAGAAAAAAAATTTGGGAAAAAATTTGGTAAAAAATGGTGATAATTCCGCTAAATATCGTTTAAAGTCATATGTATTGAACTAATCATACTTTTTATATTTTTATCGTTAAGTTCACATAATTTTACATCTAAAACACGTATTTACAATACATTTGGGTGAATACAAAAAATAGAAAAAAAATTTGGGAAAAAATTTGGTAAAAAATGGTGATAATTCCGCTAAATATCGTTTAAAGTCATTTGTATTGAACTAATCATACTTTTTATATTTTTATCGTTAAGTTCACATAATTTTACATCTAAAACACGTCTTTACAATACATTTGGGTGAATGTAAAAGGTCGTAAAAAAATTTTGAAATACAGGTGATAAATCCGCTAAATATCGTCTTAAGTCATTTCTATTAAACTAATCATACTTTTTATATTTTTAACGTTAAGTTCACATTATTTTACATCTAAAAAACGTGTTTACAATACATTTGGGTGAATACAAAAAATAGAAAAAAAATTTGGTAAAAAATGGTGATAATTCCGCTAAATATCGTTTAAAGTCATTTGTATTGAACTAATCATACTTTTTATATTTTTATCGTTAAGTTCACATTATTTTACATCTAAAACATGTATTTACAATACATTTGGGTGAATATAAGAAATAGAAAAAAAATTTGGGAAAAAATTTGGTAAAAAATGGTGATAATTCCGCTAAATATCGTTTAAAGTCATTTGTATTGAACTAATCATACTTTTTATATTTTTATCGTTAAGTTCACATTATTTTACATCTAAAACACGTATTTACAATACATTTGGGTGAATATAAAAGGTCGTAAAAAAATTTTGAAATACAGGTGATGAATCCGCTAAATATCGTCTTAAGTCATTTCTATTAAACTAATCATACTTTTTATATTTTTAACGTTAAGTTCACATTATTTTACATCTAAAAAACGTGTTTACAATACATTTGGGTGAATACAAAAAATAGAAAAAAAATTTGGTAAAAAATGGTGATAATTCCGCTAAATATCGTTTAAAGTCTTTTGTATTGAACTAATCATACTTTTTATATTTTTATCGTTAAGTTCACATTATTTTACATCTAAAACATGTATTTACAATACATTTGGGTGAATATAAGAAATAGAAAAAAAATTTGGGAAAAAATTTGGTAAAAAATGGTGATAATTCCGCTAAATATCGTTTAAAGTCATTTGTATTGAACTAATCATACTTTTTATATTTTTATCGTTAAGTTCACATAATTTTACATCTAAAACACGTCTTTACAATACATTTGGGTGAATATAAAAGGTCGTAAAAAAATTTTGAAATACAGGTGATGAATCCGCTAAATATCGTCTTAAGTAATTTCTATTAAACTAATCATACTTTTTATATTTTTAACGTTAAGTTCACATTATTTTACATCTAAAACACGTGTTTACAATACATTTGGGTGAATACAAAAAATAGAAAAAAAATTTGGTAAAAAATGGTGATAATTCCGCTAAATATCGTTTAAAGTCATTTGTATTGAACTAATCATACTTTTGATATTTTTATCGTTAAGTTCACATTATTTTACATCTAAACCACGTATTTACAATACATTTGGGTGAATAAAAAAAATAGAAAAAAAATTTGGGAAAAAATTTGGTAAAAAATGGTGATAATTCCGCTAAATATCGTTTAAAGTCATATGTATTGAACTAATCATACTTTTTATATTTTTATCGTTAAGTTCACATAATTTTACATCTAAAACACGTATTTACAATACATTTGGGTGAATACAAAAAATAGAAAAAAAATTTGGGAAAAAATTTGGTAAAAAATGGTGATAATTCCGCTAAATATCGTTTAAAGTCATTTGTATTGAACTAATCATACTTTTTATATTTTTATCGTTAAGTTCACATAATTTTACATCTAAAACACGTCTTTACAATACATTTGGGTGAATATAAAAGGTCGTAAAAAAATTTTGAAATACAGGTGATGAATCCGCTAAATATCGTCTTAAGTCATTTCTATTAAACTAATCATACTTTTTATATTTTTAACGTTAAGTTCACATTATTTTACATCTAAAACACGTGTTTACAATACATTTGGGTGAATACAAAAAATAGAAAAAAAATTTGGTAAAAAATGGTGATAATTCCGCTAAATATCGTTTAAAGTCATTTGTATTGAACTAATCATACTTTTGATATTTTTATCGTTAAGTTCACATTATTTTACATCTAAACCACGTATTTACAATACATTTGGGTGAATAAAAAAAATAGAAAAAAAATTTGGGAAAAAATTTGGTAAAAAATGGTGATAATTCCGCTAAATATCGTTTAAAGTCATATGTATTGAACTAATCATACTTTTTATATTTTTATCGTTAAGTTCACATAATTTTACATCTAAAACACGTATTTACAATACATTTGGGTGAATACAAAAAATAGAAAAAAAATTTGGGAAAAAATTTGGTAAAAAATGGTGATAATTCCGCTAAATATCGTTTAAAGTCATTTGTATTGAACTAATCATACTTTTTATATTTTTATCGTTAAGTTCACATAATTTTACATCTAAAACACGTCTTTACAATACATTTGGGTGAATGTAAAAGGTCGTAAAAAAATTTTGAAATACAGGTGATAAATCCGCTAAATATCGTCTTAAGTCATTTC
Organism: Diuraphis noxia; assembly: GCF_037042655.1. NCBI lineage: Eukaryota > Metazoa > Arthropoda > Insecta > Hemiptera > Aphididae > Diuraphis > Diuraphis noxia. The sequence goes on along the minus strand of NW_028301713.1, from coordinate 3,284,827 downwards.
TATTAAACTAATCATACTTTTTATATTTTTAACGTTAAGTTCACATTATTTTACATCTAAAAAACGTGTTTACAATACATTTGGGTGAATACAAAAAATAGAAAAAAAATTTGGTAAAAAATGGTGATAATTCCGCTAAATATCGTTTAAAGTCATTTGTATTGAACTAATCATACTTTTTATATTTTTATCGTTAAGTTCACATTATTTTACATCTAAAACATGTATTTACAATACATTTGGGTGAATATAAGAAATAGAAAAAAAATTTGGGAAAAAATTTGGTAAAAAATGGTGATAATTCCGCTAAATATCGTTTAAAGTCATTTGTATTGAACTAATCATACTTTTTATATTTTTATCGTTAAGTTCACATTATTTTACATCTAAAACACGTATTTACAATACATTTGGGTGAATATAAAAGGTCGTAAAAAAATTTTGAAATACAGGTGATGAATCCGCTAAATATCGTCTTAAGTCATTTCTATTAAACTAATCATACTTTTTATATTTTTAACGTTAAGTTCACATTATTTTACATCTAAAAAACGTGTTTACAATACATTTGGGTGAATACAAAAAATAGAAAAAAAATTTGGTAAAAAATGGTGATAATTCCGCTAAATATCGTTTAAAGTCTTTTGTATTGAACTAATCATACTTTTTATATTTTTATCGTTAAGTTCACATTATTTTACATCTAAAACATGTATTTACAATACATTTGGGTGAATATAAGAAATAGAAAAAAAATTTGGGAAAAAATTTGGTAAAAAATGGTGATAATTCCGCTAAATATCGTTTAAAGTCATTTGTATTGAACTAATCATACTTTTTATATTTTTATCGTTAAGTTCACATAATTTTACATCTAAAACACGTCTTTACAATACATTTGGGTGAATATAAAAGGTCGTAAAAAAATTTTGAAATACAGGTGATGAATCCGCTAAATATCGTCTTAAGTAATTTCTATTAAACTAATCATACTTTTTATATTTTTAACGTTAAGTTCACATTATTTTACATCTAAAACACGTGTTTACAATACATTTGGGTGAATACAAAAAATAGAAAAAAAATTTGGTAAAAAATGGTGATAATTCCGCTAAATATCGTTTAAAGTCATTTGTATTGAACTAATCATACTTTTGATATTTTTATCGTTAAGTTCACATTATTTTACATCTAAACCACGTATTTACAATACATTTGGGTGAATAAAAAAAATAGAAAAAAAATTTGGGAAAAAATTTGGTAAAAAATGGTGATAATTCCGCTAAATATCGTTTAAAGTCATATGTATTGAACTAATCATACTTTTTATATTTTTATCGTTAAGTTCACATAATTTTACATCTAAAACACGTATTTACAATACATTTGGGTGAATACAAAAAATAGAAAAAAAATTTGGGAAAAAATTTGGTAAAAAATGGTGATAATTCCGCTAAATATCGTTTAAAGTCATTTGTATTGAACTAATCATACTTTTTATATTTTTATCGTTAAGTTCACATAATTTTACATCTAAAACACGTCTTTACAATACATTTGGGTGAATGTAAAAGGTCGTAAAAAAATTTTGAAATACAGGTGATAAATCCGCTAAATATCGTCTTAAGTCATTTCTATTAAACTAATCATACTTTTTATATTTTTAACGTTAAGTTCACATTATTTTACATCTAAAAAACGTGTTTACAATACATTTGGGTGAATACAAAAAATAGAAAAAAAATTTGGTAAAAAATGGTGATAATTCCGCTAAATATCGTTTAAAGTCATTTGTATTGAACTAATCATACTTTTTATATTTTTATCGTTAAGTTCACATTATTTTACATCTAAAACATGTATTTACAATACATTTGGGTGAATATAAGAAATAGAAAAAAAATTTGGGAAAAAATTTGGTAAAAAATGGTGATAATTCCGCTAAATATCGTTTAAAGTCATTTGTATTGAACTAATCATACTTTTTATATTTTTATCGTTAAGTTCACATTATTTTACATCTAAAACACGTATTTACAATACATTTGGGTGAATATAAAAGGTCGTAAAAAAATTTTGAAATACAGGTGATGAATCCGCTAAATATCGTCTTAAGTCATTTCTATTAAACTAATCATACTTTTTATATTTTTAACGTTATGTTCACATTATTTTACATCTAAAACACGTGTTTACAATACATTTGGGTGAATACAAAAAATAGAAAAAAAATTTGGTAAAAAATGGTGATAATTCCGCTAAATATCGTTTAAAGTCATTTGTATTGAACTAATCATACTTTTTATATTTTTATCGTTAAGTTCACATTATTTTACATCTAAAACACGTATTTACAATACATTTGGGTGAATATAAAAGGTCGTAAAAAAATTTTGAAATACAGGTGATGAATCCGCTAAATATCGTCTTAAGTCATTTCTATTAAACTAATCATACTTTTTATATTTTTAACGTTAAGTTCACATTATTTTACATCTAAAACACGTGTTTACAATACATTTGGGTGAATACAAAAAATAGAAAAAAAATTTGGTAAAAAATGGTGATAATTCCGCTAAATATCGTTTAAAGTCATTTGTATTGAACTAATCATACTTTTGATATTTTTATCGTTAAGTTCACATTATTTTACATCTAAAACACGTATTTACAATACATTTGGGTGAATAAAAAAAATAGAAAAAAAATTTGGGAAAAAATTTGGTAAAAAATGGTGATAATTCCGCTAAATATCGTTTAAAGTCATTTGTATTGAACTAATCATACTTTTTATATTTTTATCGTTAAGTTCACATAATTTTACATCTAAAACACGTATTTACAATACATTTGGGTTAATACAAAAAATAGAAAAAAAATTTGGGAAAAAATTTGGTAAAAAATGGTGATAATTCCGCTAAATATCGTTTAAAGTCATTTGTATTGAACTAATCATACTTTTTATATTTTTATCGTAAAGTTCACATAATTTTACATCTAAAACACGTCTTTACAATACATTTGGGTGAATATAAAAGGTCGTAAAAAAATTTTGAAATACAGGTGATAAATCCGCTAAATATCGTCTTAAGTCATTTCTATTAAACTAATCATACTTTTTATATTTTTAACGTTAAGTTCACATTATTTTACATCTAAAAAACGTGTTTACAATACATTTGGGTGAATACAAAAAATAGAAAAAAAATTTGGTAAAAAATGGTGATAATTCCGCTAAATATCGTTTAAAGTCATTTGTATTGAACTAATCATACTTTTTATATTTTTATCGTTAAGTTCACATTATTTTACATCTAAACCACGTATTTACAATACATTTGGGTGAATAAAAAAAATAGAAAAAAAATTTGGGAAAAAATTTGGTAAAAAATGGTGATAATTCCGCTAAATATCGTTTAAAGTCATATGTATTGAACTAATCATACTTTTTATATTTTTATCGTTAAGTTCACATAATTTTACATCTAAAACACGTATTTACAATACATTTGGGTGAATACAAAAAATAGAAAAAAAATTTGGGAAAAAATTTGGTAAAAAATGGTGATAATTCCGCTAAATATCGTTTAAAGTCATTTGTATTGAACTAATCATACTTTTTATATTTTTATCGTTAAGTTCACATTATTTTACATCTAAAACACGTATTTACAATACATTTGGGTGAATATAAAAGGTCGTAAAAAAATTTTGAAATACAGGTGATGAATCCGCTAAATATCGTCTTAAGTCATTTCTATTAAACTAATCATACTTTTTATATTTTTAACGTTAAGTTCACATTATTTTACATCTAAAAAACGTGTTTACAATACATTTGGGTGAATATAAGAAATAGAAAAAAAATTTGGGAAAAAATTTGGTAAAAAATGGTGATAATTCCGCTAAATATCGTTTAAAGTCATTTGTATTGAACTAATCATACTTTTTATATTTTTATCGTTAAGTTCACATAATTTTACATCTAAAACACGTCTTTACAATACATTTGGGTGAATATAAAAGGTCGTAAAAAAATTTTGAAATACAGGTGATGAATCCGCTAAATATCGTCTTAAGTAATTTCTATTAAACTAATCATACTTTTTATATTTTTAACGTTAAGTTCACATTATTTTACATCTAAAACACGTGTTTACAATACATTTGGGTGAATACAAAAAATAGAAAAAAAATTTGGTAAAAAATGGTGATAATTCCGCTAAATATCGTTTAAAGTCATTTGTATTGAACTAATCATACTTTTGATATTTTTATCGTTAAGTTCACATTATTTTACATCTAAACCACGTATTTACAATACATTTGGGTGAATAAAAAAAATAGAAAAAAAATTTGGGAAAAAATTTGGTAAAAAATGGTGATAATTCCGCTAAATATCGTTTAAAGTCATATGTATTGAACTAATCATACTTTTTATATTTTTATCGTTAAGTTCACATAATTTTACATCTAAAACACGTATTTACAATACATTTGGGTGAATACAAAAAATAGAAAAAAAATTTGGGAAAAAATTTGGTAAAAAATGGTGATAATTCCGCTAAATATCGTTTAAAGTCATTTGTATTGAACTAATCATACTTTTTATATTTTTATCGTTAAGTTCACATAATTTTACATCTAAAACACTTCTTTACAATACATTTGGGTGAATGTAAAAGGTCGTAAAAAAATTTTGAAATACAGGTGATAAATCCGCTAAATATCGTCTTAAGTCATTTCTATTAAACTAATCATACTTTTTATATTTTTAACGTTAAGTTCACATTATTTTACATCTAAAAAACGTGTTTACAATACATTTGGGTGAATACAAAAAATAGAAAAAAAATTTGGTAAAAAATGGTGATAATTCCGCTAAATATCGTTTAAAGTCATTTGTATTGAACTAATCATACTTTTTATATTTTTATCGTTAAGTTCACATTATTTTACATCTAAAACATGTATTTACAATACATTTGGGTGAATATAAGAAATAGAAAAAAAATTTGGGAAAAAATTTGGTAAAAAATGGTGATAATTCCGCTAAATATCGTTTAAAGTCATTTGTATTGAACTAATCATACTTTTTATATTTTTATCGTTAAGTTCACATTATTTTACATCTAAAACACGTATTTACAATACATTTGGGTGAATATAAAAGGTCGTAAAAAAATTTTGAAATACAGGTGATGAATCCGCTAAATATCGTCTTAAGTCATTTCTATTAAACTAATCATACTTTTTATATTTTTAACGTTATGTTCACATTATTTTACATCTAAAACACGTGTTTACAATACATTTGGGTGAATACAAAAAATAGAAAAAAAATTTGGTAAAAAATGGTGATAATTCCGCTAAATATCGTTTAAAGTCATTTGTATTGAACTAATCATACTTTTTATATTTTTATCGTTAAGTTCACATTATTTTACATCTAAAACACGTATTTACAATACATTTGGGTGAATATAAAAGGTCGTAAAAAAATTTTGAAATACAGGTGATGAATCCGCTAAATATCGTCTTAAGTCATTTCTATTAAACTAATCATACTTTTTATATTTTTAACGTTAAGTTCACATTATTTTACATCTAAAACACGTGTTTACAATACATTTGGGTGAATACAAAAAATAGAAAAAAAATTTGGTAAAAAATGGTGATAATTCCGCTAAATATCGTTTAAAGTCATTTGTATTGAACTAATCATACTTTTGATATTTTTATCGTTAAGTTCACATTATTTTACATCTAAAACACGTATTTACAATACATTTGGGTGAATAAAAAAAATAGAAAAAAAATTTGGGAAAAAATTTGGTAAAAAATGGTGATAATTCCGCTAAATATCGTTTAAAGTCATTTGTATTGAACTAATCATACTTTTTATATTTTTATCGTTAAGTTCACATAATTTTACATCTAAAACACGTATTTACAATACATTTGGGTTAATACAAAAAATAGAAAAAAAATTTGGGAAAAAATTTGGTAAAAAATGGTGATAATTCCGCTAAATATCGTTTAAAGTCATTTGTATTGAACTAATCATACTTTTTATATTTTTATCGTAAAGTTCACATAATTTTACATCTAAAACACGTCTTTACAATACATTTGGGTTAATATAAAAGGTCGTAAAAAAATTTTGAAATACAGGTGATAAATCCGCTAAATATCGTCTTAAGTCATTTCTATTAAACTAATCATACTTTTTATATTTTTAACGTTAAGTTCACATTATTTTACATCTAAAAAACGTGTTTACAATACATTTGGGTGAATACAAAAAATAGAAAAAAAATTTGGTAAAAAATGGTGATAATTCCGCTAAATATCGTTTAAAGTCATTTGTATTGAACTAATCATACTTTTTATATTTTTATCGTTAAGTTCACATTATTTTACATCTAAACCACGTATTTACAATACATTTGGGTGAATAAAAAAAATAGAAAAAAAATTTGGGAAAAAATTTGGTAAAAAATGGTGATAATTCCGCTAAATATCGTTTAAAGTCATATGTATTGAACTAATCATACTTTTTATATTTTTATCGTTAAGTTCACATAATTTTACATCTAAAACACGTATTTACAATACATTTGGGTGAATACAAAAAATAGAAAAAAAATTTGGGAAAAAATTTGGTAAAAAATGGTGATAATTCCGCTAAATATCGTTTAAAGTCATTTGTATTGAACTAATCATACTTTTTATATTTTTATCGTTAAGTTCACATAATTTTACATCTAAAACACGTCTTTACAATACATTTGGGTGAATGTAAAAGGTCGTAAAAAAATTTTGAAATACAGGTGATAAATCCGCTAAATATCGTCTTAAGTCATTTCTATTAAACTAATCATACTTTTTATATTTTTAACGTTAAGTTCACATTATTTTACATCTAAAAAACGTGTTTACAATACATTTGGGTGAATACAAAAAATAGAAAAAAAATTTGGTAAAAAATGGTGATAATTCCGCTAAATATCGTTTAAAGTCATTTGTATTGAACTAATCATACTTTTTATATTTTTATCGTTAAGTTCACATAATTTTACATCTAAAACACGTATTTACAATACATTTGGGTTAATACAAAAAATAGAAAAAAAATTTGGGAAAAAATTTGGTAAAAAATGGTGATAATTCCGCTAAATATCGTTTAAAGTCATTTGTATTGAACTAATCATACTTTTTATATTTTTATCGTTAAGTTCACATAATTTTACATCTAAAACACGTCTTTACAATACATTTGGGTGAATATAAAAGGTCGTAAAAAAATTTTGAAATACAGGTGATAAATCCGCTAAATATCGTCTTAAGTCATTTCTATTAAACTAATCATACTTTTTATATTTTTAACGTTAAGTTCACATTATTTTACATCTAAAAAACGTGTTTACAATACATTTGGGTGAATACAAAAAATAGAAAAAAAATTTGGTAAAAAATGGTGATAATTCCGCTAAATATCGTTTAAAGTCATTTGTATTGAACTAATCATACTTTTTATATTTTTATCGTTAAGTTCACATTATTTTACATCTAAAACACGTATTTACAATACATTTGGGTGAATATAAGAAATAGAAAAAAAATTTGGGAAAAAATTTGGTAAAAAATAGTGATAATTCCGCTAAATATCGTTTAAAGTCATTTGTATTGAACTAATCATACTTTTTATATTTTTATCGTTAAGTTCACATAATTTTACATCTAAAACACGTCTTTACAATACATTTGGGTGAATATAAAAGGTCGTAAAAAAATTTTGAAATACAGGTGATGAATCCGCTAAATATCGTCTTAAGTCATTTCTATTAAACTAATCATACTTTTTATATTTTTAACGTTAAGTTCACATTATTTTACATCTAAAACACGTGTTTACAATACATTTGGGTGAATACAAAAAATAGAAAAAAAATTAGGGAAAAAATTGGGAAAAAAATGGTGATAATTCCGCTAAATATCGTCTTAAGTCATTTCTATTAAACTAATCATACTTTTTATATTTTTAACGTTAAGTTCACATTATTTTACATCTAAAACACGTGTTTACAATACATTTGGGTGAATACAAAAAATAGATAAAAAATTTGGTAAAAAATGGTGATAATTCCGCTAAATATCGTTTAAAGTCATTTGTATTGAACTAATCATACTTTTTATATTTTTATCGTTAAGTTCACATTATTTTACATCTAAAACACGTATTTACAATACATTTGGGTGAATACAAAAAATAGAAAAAAAATTTGGGAAAAAATTGGGTAAAAAATGGTGATAATTCCGCTAAATATCGTTTAAAGTCATTTGTATTGAACTAATCATACTTTTTATATTTTTATCGTTAAGTTCACATAATTTTACATCTAAAACACGTCTTTACAATACATTTGGGTGAATATAAAAGGTCGTAAAAAAATTTTGAAATACAGGTGATGAATCCGCTAAATATCGTTTAAAGTCATTTGTATTGAACTAATCATACTTTTTATATTTTTATCGTTAAGTTCACAATATTTTACATCTAAAACACGTATTTACAATACATTTGGGTGAATACAAAAAATAGAAAAAAAATTTGGGAAAAAATTTGGTAAAAAATGGTGATAATTCCGCTAAATATCGTTTAAAGTCATTTGTATTGAACTAATCATACTTTTTATATTTTTATCGTTAAGTTCACATTATTTTACATCTAAAACACGTATTTACAATACATTTGGGTGAATATAAAAGGTCGTAAAAAAATTTTGAAATACAGGTGATGAATCCGCTAAATATCGTCTTAAGTCATTTCTATTAAACTAATCATACTTTTTATATTTTTAACGTTATGTTCACATTATTTTACATCTAAAACACGTGTTTACAATACATTTGGGTGAATACAAAAAATAGAAAAAAAATTTGGTAAAAAATGGTGATAATTCCGCTAAATATCGTTTAAAGTCATTTGTATTGAACTAATCATACTTTTTATATTTTTATCGTTAAGTTCACATTATTTTACATCTAAAACACGTATTTACAATACATTTGGGTGAATATAAAAGGTCGTAAAAAAATTTTGAAATACAGGTGATGAATCCGCTAAATATCGTCTTAAGTCATTTCTATTAAACTAATCATACTTTTTATATTTTTAACGTTAAGTTCACATTATTTTACATCTAAAACACGTGTTTACAATACATTTGGGTGAATACAAAAAATAGAAAAAAAATTTGGTAAAAAATGGTGATAATTCCGCTAAATATCGTTTAAAGTCATTTGTATTGAACTAATCATACTTTTGATATTTTTATCGTTAAGTTCACATTATTTTACATCTAAAACACGTATTTACAATACATTTGGGTGAATAAAAAAAATAGAAAAAAAATTTGGGAAAAAATTTGGTAAAAAATGGTGATAATTCCGCTAAATATCGTTTAAAGTCATTTGTATTGAACTAATCATACTTTTTATATTTTTATCGTTAAGTTCACATAATTTTACATCTAAAACACGTATTTACAATACATTTGGGTTAATACAAAAAATAGAAAAAAAATTTGGGAAAAAATTTGGTAAAAAATGGTGATAATTCCGCTAAATATCGTTTAAAGTCATTTGTATTGAACTAATCATACTTTTTATATTTTTATCGTAAAGTTCACATAATTTTACATCTAAAACACGTCTTTACAATACATTTGGGTGAATACAAAAAATAGAAAAAAAAATTTGGGAAAAAATTTGGTAAAAAATGGTGATAATTCCGCTAAATATCGTTTAAAGTCATTTGTATTGAACTAATCATACTTTTTATATTTTTATCGTTAAGTTCACATTATTTTACATCTAAAACACGTATTTACAATACATTTGGGTGAATATAAAAGGTCGTAAAAAAATTTTGAAATACAGGTGATGAATCCGCTAAATATCGTCTTAAGTCATTTCTATTAAACTAATCATACTTTTTATATTTTTAACGTTAAGTTCACATTATTTTACATCTAAAACACGTGTTTACAATACATTTGGGTGAATACAAAAAATAGAAAAAAAATTTGGTAAAAAATGGTGATAATTCCGCTAAATATCGTTTAAAGTCATTTGTATTGAACTAATCATACTTTTTATATTTTTATCGTTAAGTTCACATTATTTTACATCTAAAACACGTATTTACAATACATTTGGGTGAATATAAAAGATCGTAAAAAAATTTTGAAATACAGGTGATGAATCCGATAAATATCGTCTTAAGTCATTTCTATTAAACTAATCATACTTTTTATATTTTTAACGTTAAGTTCACATTATTTTACATCTAAAACACGTGTTTACAATACATTTGGGTGAATACAAAAAATAGAAAAAAAATTTGGTAAAAAATGGTGATAATTCCGCTAAATATCGTTTAAAGTCATTTGTATTGAACTAATCATACTTTTGATATTTTTATCGTGAAGTTCACATTATTTTACATCTAAAACACGTATTTACAATACATTTGGGTGAATAAAAAAAATAGAAAAAAAATTTGGGAAAAAATTTGGTAAAAAATGGTGATAATTCCGCTAAATATCGTTTAAAGTCATTTGTATTGAACTAATCATACTTTTTATATTTTTATCGTTAAGTTCACATAATTTTACATCTAAAACACGTATTTACAATACATTTGGGTTAATACAAAAAATAGAAAAAAAATTTGGGAAAAAATTTGGTAAAAAATGGTGATAATTCCGCTAAATATCGTTTAAAGTCATTTGTATTGAACTAATCATACTTTTTATATTTTTATCGTTAAGTTCACATAATTTTACATCTAAAACACGTCTTTACAATACATTTGGGTGAATATAAAAGGTCGTAAAAAAATTTTGAAATACAGGTGATAAATCCGCTAAATATCGTCTTAAGTCATTTCTATTAAACTAATCATACTTTTTATATTTTTAACGTTAAGTTCACATTATTTTACATCTAAAAAACGTGTTTACAATACATTTGGGTGAATACAAAAAATAGAAAAAAAATTTGGTAAAAAATGGTGATAATTCCGCTAAATATCGTTTAAAGTCATTTGTATTGAACTAATCATACTTTTTATATTTTTATCGTTAAGTTCACATTATTTTACATCTAAACCACGTATTTACAATACATTTGGGTGAATAAAAAAAATAGAAAAAAAATTTGGGAAAAAATTTGGTAAAAAATGGTGATAATTCCGCTAAATATCGTTTAAAGTCATATGTATTGAACTAATCATACTTTTTATATTTTTATCGTTAAGTTCACATAATTTTACATCTAAAACACGTATTTACAATACATTTGGGTGAATACAAAAAATAGAAAAAAAATTTGGGAAAAAATTTGGTAAAAAATGGTGATAATTCCGCTAAATATCGTTTAAAGTCATTTGTATTGAACTAATCATACTTTTTATATTTTTATCGTTAAGTTCACATAATTTTACATCTAAAACACGTCTTTACAATACATTTGGGTGAATGTAAAAGGTCGTAAAAAAATTTTGAAATACAGGTGATAAATCCGCTAAATATCGTCTTAAGTCATTTCTATTAAACTAATCATACTTTTTATATTTTTAACGTTAAGTTCACATTATTTTACATCTAAAACACGTGTTTACAATACATTTGGGTGAATACAAAAAATAGAAAAAAAATTTGGTAAAAAATGGTGATAATTCCGCTAAATATCGTTTAAAGTCATTTGTATTGAACTAATCATACTTTTGATATTTTTATCGTGAAGTTCACATTATTTTACATCTAAAACACGTATTTACAATACATTTGGGTGAATAAAAAAAATAGAAAAAAAATTTGGGAAAAAATTTGGTAAAAAATGGTGATAATTCCGCTAAATATCGTTTAAAGTCATTTGTATTGAACTAATCATACTTTTTATATTTTTATCGTTAAGTTCACATAATTTTACATCTAAAACACGTATTTACAATACATTTGGGTTAATACAAAAAATAGAAAAAAAATTTGGGAAAAAATTTGGTAAAAAATGGCGATAATTCCGCTAAATATCGTTTAAAGTCATTTGTATTGAACTAATCATACTTTTTATATTTTTATCGTTAAGTTCACATAATTTTACATCTAAAACACGTCTTTACAATACATTTGGGTGAATATAAAAGGTCGTAAAAAAATTTTGAAATACAGGTGATAAATCCGCTAAATATCGTCTTAAGTCATTTCTATTAAACTAATCATACTTTTTATATTTTTAACGTTAAGTTCACATTATTTTACATCTAAAAAACGTGTTTACAATACATTTGGGTGAATACAAAAAATAGAAAAAAAATTTGGTAAAAAATGGTGATAATTCCGCTAAATATCGTTTAAAGTCATTTGTATTGAACTAATCATACTTTTTATATTTTTATCGTTAAGTTCACATTATTTTACATCTAAACCACGTATTTACAATACATTTGGGTGAATAAAAAAAATAGAAAAAAAATTTGGGAAAAAATTTGGTAAAAAATGGTGATAATTCCGCTAAATATCGTTTAAAGTCATATGTATTGAACTAATCATACTTTTTATATTTTTATCGTTAAGTTCACATAATTTTACATCTAAAACACGTATTTACAATACATTTGGGTGAATACAAAAAATAGAAAAAAAATTTGGGAAAAAATTTGGTAAAAAATGGTGATAATTCCGCTAAATATCGTTTAAAGTCATTTGTATTGAACTAATCATACTTTTTATATTTTTATCGTTAAGTTCACATAATTTTACATCTAAAACACGTCTTTACAATACATTTGGGTGAATGTAAAAGGTCGTAAAAAAATTTTGAAATACAGGTGATAAATCCGCTAAATATCGTCTTAAGTCATTTCTATTAAACTAATCATACTTTTTATATTTTTAACGTTAAGTTCACATTATTTTACATCTAAAAAACGTGTTTACAATACATTTGGGTGAATACAAAAAATAGAAAAAAAATTTGGTAAAAAATGGTGATAATTCCGCTAAATATCGTTTAAAGTCATTTGTATTGAACTAATCATACTTTTTATATTTTTATCGTTAAGTTCACATTATTTTACATCTAAAACATGTATTTACAATACATTTGGGTGAATATAAGAAATAGAAAAAAAATTTGGGAAAAAATTTGGTAAAAAATGGTGATAATTCCGCTAAATATCGTTTAAAGTCATTTGTATTGAACTAATCATACTTTTTATATTTTTATCGTTAAGTTCACATAATTTTACATCTAAAACACGTCTTTACAATACATTTGGGTGAATATAAAAGGTCGTAAAAAAATTTTGAAATACAGGTGATGAATCCGCTAAATATCGTCTTAAGTCATTTCTATTAAACTAATCATACTTTTTATATTTTTAACGTTAAGTTCACATTATTTTACATCTAAAACACGTGTTTACAATACATTTGGGTGAATACAAAAAATAGAAAAAAAATTTGGTAAAAAATGGTGATAATTCCGCTAAATATCGTTTAAAGTCATTTGTATTGAACTAATCATACTTTTGATATTTTTATCGTTAAGTTCACATTATTTTACATCTAAACCACGTATTTACAATACATTTGGGTGAATAAAAAAAATAGAAAAAAAATTTGGGAAAAAATTTGGTAAAAAATGGTGATAATTCCGCTAAATATCGTTTAAAGTCATATGTATTGAACTAATCATACTTTTTATATTTTTATCGTTAAGTTCACATAATTTTACATCTAAAACACGTATTTACAATACATTTGGGTGAATACAAAAAATAGAAAAAAAATTTGGGAAAAAATTTGGTAAAAAATGGTGATAATTCCGCTAAATATCGTTTAAAGTCATTTGTATTGAACTAATCATACTTTTTATATTTTTATCGTTAAGTTCACATAATTTTACATCTAAAACACGTCTTTACAATACATTTGGGTGAATGTAAAAGGTCGTAAAAAAATTTTGAAATACAGGTGATAAATCCGCTAAATATCGTCTTAAGTCATTTCTATTAAACTAATCATACTTTTTATATTTTTAACGTTAAGTTCACATTATTTTACATCTAAAAAACGTGTTTACAATACATTTGGGTGAATACAAAAAATAGAAAAAAAATTTGGTAAAAAATGGTGATAATTCCGCTAAATATCGTTTAAAGTCATTTGTATTGAACTAATCATACTTTTTATATTTTTATCGTTAAGTTCACATTATTTTACATCTAAAACATGTATTTACAATACATTTGGGTGAATATAAGAAATAGAAAAAAAATTTGGGAAAAAATTTGGTAAAAAATGGTGATAATTCCGCTAAATATCGTTTAAAGTCATTTGTATTGAACTAATCATACTTTTTATATTTTTATCGTTAAGTTCACATTATTTTACATCTAAAACACGTATTTACAATACATTTGGGTGAATATAAAAGGTCGTAAAAAAATTTTGAAATACAGGTGATGAATCCGCTAAATATCGTCTTAAGTCATTTCTATTAAACTAATCATACTTTTTATATTTTTAACGTTAAGTTCACATTATTTTACATCTAAAAAACGTGTTTACAATACATTTGGGTGAATACAAAAAATAGAAAAAAAATTTGGTAAAAAATGGTGATAATTCCGCTAAATATCGTTTAAAGTCTTTTGTATTGAACTAATCATACTTTTTATATTTTTATCGTTAAGTTCACATTATTTTACATCTAAAACATGTATTTACAATACATTTGGGTGAATATAAGAAATAGAAAAAAAATTTGGGAAAAAATTTGGTAAAAAATGGTGATAATTCCGCTAAATATCGTTTAAAGTCATTTGTATTGAACTAATCATACTTTTTATATTTTTATCGTTAAGTTCACATAATTTTACATCTAAAACACGTCTTTACAATACATTTGGGTGAATATAAAAGGTCGTAAAAAAATTTTGAAATACAGGTGATGAATCCGCTAAATATCGTCTTAAGTAATTTCTATTAAACTAATCATACTTTTTATATTTTTAACGTTAAGTTCACATTATTTTACATCTAAAACACGTGTTTACAATACATTTGGGTGAATACAAAAAATAGAAAAAAAATTTGGTAAAAAATGGTGATAATTCCGCTAAATATCGTTTAAAGTCATTTGTATTGAACTAATCATACTTTTGATATTTTTATCGTTAAGTTCACATTATTTTACATCTAAACCACGTATTTACAATACATTTGGGTGAATAAAAAAAATAGAAAAAAAATTTGGGAAAAAATTTGGTAAAAAATGGTGATAATTCCGCTAAATATCGTTTAAAGTCATATGTATTGAACTAATCATACTTTTTATATTTTTATCGTTAAGTTCACATAATTTTACATCTAAAACACGTATTTACAATACATTTGGGTGAATAAAAAAAATAGAAAAAAAATTTGGGAAAAAATTTGGTAAAAAATGGTGATAATTCCGCTAAATATCGTTTAAAGTCATATGTATTGAACTAATCATACTTTTTATATTTTTATCGTTAAGTTCACATAATTTTACATCTAAAACACGTATTTACAATACATTTGGGTGAATACAAAAATAGAAAAAAAATTTGGGAAAAAATTTGGTAAAAAATGGTGATAATTCCGCTAAATATCGTTTAAAGTCATTTGTATTGAACTAATCATACTTTTTATATTTTTATCGCTAAGTTCACATAATTTTACATCTAAAACACGTCTTTACAATACATTTGGGTGAATGTAAAAGGTCGTAAAAAAATTTTGAAATACAGGTGATAAATCCGCTAAATATCGTCTTAAGTCATTTCTATTAAACTAATCATACTTTTTATATTTTTAACGTTAAGTTCACATTATTTTACATCTAAAAAACGTGTTTACAATACATTTGGGTGAATACAAAAAATAGAAAAAAAATTTGGTAAAAAATGGTGATAATTCCGCTAAATATCGTTTAAAGTCATTTGTATTGAACTAATCATACTTTTTATATTTTTATCGTTAAGTTCACATTATTTTACATCTAAAACATGTATTTACAATACATTTGGGTGAATATAAGAAATAGAAAAAAAATTTGGGAAAAAATTTGGTAAAAAATGGTGATAATTCCGCTAAATATCGTTTAAAGTCATTTGTATTGAACTAATCATACTTTTTATATTTTTATCGTTAAGTTCACATAATTTTACATCTAAAACACGTCTTTACAATACATTTGGGTGAATATAAAAGGTCGTAAAAAAATTTTGAAATACAGGTGATGAATCCGCTAAATATCGTCTTAAGTCATTTCTATTAAACTAATCATACTTTTTATATTTTTAACGTTAAGTTCACATTATTTTACATCTAAAAAACGTGTTTACAATACATTTGGGTGAATACAAAAAATAGAAAAAAAATTTGGTAAAAAATGGTGATAATTCCGCTAAATATCGTTTAAAGTCATTTGTATTGAACTAATCATACTTTTTATATTTTTATCGTTAAGTTCACATTATTTTACATCTAAAACATGTATTTACAATACATTTGGGTGAATATAAGAAATAGAAAAAAAATTTGGGAAAAAATTTGGTAAAAAATGGTGATAATTCCGCTAAATATCGTTTAAAGTCATTTGTATTGAACTAATCATACTTTTTATATTTTTATCGTTAAGTTCACATAATTTTACATCTAAAACACGTCTTTACAATACATTTGGGTGAATATAAAAGGTCGTAAAAAAATTTTGAAATACAGGTGATGAATCCGCTAAATATCGTCTTAAGTCATTTCTATTAAACTAATCATACTTTTTATATTTTTAACGTTAAGTTCACATTATTTTACATCTAAAACACGTGTTTACAATACATTTGGGTGAATACAAAAAATAGAAAAAAAATTTGGTAAAAAATGGTGATAATTCCGCTAAATATCGTTTAAAGTCATTTGTATTGAACTAATCATACTTTTGATATTTTTATCGTTAAGTTCACATTATTTTACATCTAAACCACGTATTTACAATACATTTGGGTGAATAAAAAAAATAGAAAAAAAATTTGGGAAAAAATTTGGTAAAAAATGGTGATAATTCCGCTAAATATCGTTTAAAGTCATATGTATTGAACTAATCATACTTTTTATATTTTTATCGTTAAGTTCACATAATTTTACATCTAAAACACGTATTTACAATACATTTGGGTGAATACAAAAAATAGAAAAAAAATTTGGGAAAAAATTTGGTAAAAAATGGTGATAATTCCGCTAAATATCGTTTAAAGTCATTTGTATTGAACTAATCATACTTTTTATATTTTTATCGTTAAGTTCACATAATTTTACATCTAAAACACGTCTTTACAATACATTTGGGTGAATGTAAAAGGTCGTAAAAAAATTTTGAAATACAGGTGATAAATCCGCTAAATATCGTCTTAAGTCATTTCTATTAAACTAATCATACTTTTTATATTTTTAACGTTAAGTTCACATTATTTTACATCTAAAAAACGTGTTTACAATACATTTGGGTGAATACAAAAAATAGAAAAAAAATTTGGTAAAAAATGGTGATAATTCCGCTAAATATCGTTTAAAGTCATTTGTATTGAACTAATCATACTTTTTATATTTTTATCGTTAAGTTCACATTATTTTACATCTAAAACATGTATTTACAATACATTTGGGTGAATATAAGAAATAGAAAAAAAATTTGGGAAAAAATTTGGTAAAAAATGGTGATAATTCCGCTAAATATCGTTTAAAGTCATTTGTATTGAACTAATCATACTTTTTATATTTTTATCGTTAAGTTCACATTATTTTACATCTAAAACACGTATTTACAATACATTTGGGTGAATATAAAAGGTCGTAAAAAAATTTTGAAATACAGGTGATGAATCCGCTAAATATCGTCTTAAGTCATTTTTATTAAACTAATCATACTTTTTATATTTTTAACGTTAAGTTCACATTATTTTACATCTAAAAAACGTGTTTACAATACATTTGGGTGAATACAAAAAATAGAAAAAAAATTTGGTAAAAAATGGTGATAATTCCGCTAAATATCGTTTAAAGTCTTTTGTATTGAACTAATCATACTTTTTATATTTTTATCGTTAAGTTCACATTATTTTACATCTAAAACATGTATTTACAATACATTTGGGTGAATATAAGAAATAGAAAAAAAATTTGGGAAAAAATTTGGTAAAAAATGGTGATAATTCCGCTAAATATCGTTTAAAGTCATTTGTATTGAACTAATCATACTTTTTATATTTTTATCGTTAAGTTCACATAATTTTACATCTAAAACACGTCTTTACAATACATTTGGGTGAATATAAAAGGTCGTAAAAAAATTTTGAAATACAGGTGATGAATCCGCTAAATATCGTCTTAAGTAATTTCTATTAAACTAATCATACTTTTTATATTTTTAACGTTAAGTTCACATTATTTTACATCTAAAACACGTGTTTACAATACATTTGGGTGAATACAAAAAATAGAAAAAAAATTTGGTAAAAAATGGTGATAATTCCGCTAAATATCGTTTAAAGTCATTTGTATTGAACTAATCATACTTTTGATATTTTTATCGTTAAGTTCACATTATTTTACATCTAAACCACGTATTTACAATACATTTGGGTGAATAAAAAAAATAGAAAAAAAATTTGGGAAAAAATTTGGTAAAAAATGGTGATAATTCCGCTAAATATCGTTTAAAGTCATATGTATTGAACTAATCATACTTTTTATATTTTTATCGTTAAGTTCACATAATTTTACATCTAAAACACGTATTTACAATACATTTGGGTGAATACAAAAAATAGAAAAAAAATTTGGGAAAAAATTTGGTAAAAAATGGTGATAATTCCGCTAAATATCGTTTAAAGTCATTTGTATTGAACTAATCATACTTTTTATATTTTTATCGTTAAGTTCACATAATTTTACATCTAAAACACGTCTTTACAATACATTTAGGTGAATGTAAAAGGTCGTAAAAAAATTTTGAAATACAGGTGATAAATCCGCTAAATATCGTCTTAAGTCATTTCTATTAAACTAATCATACTTTTTATATTTTTAACGTTAAGTTCACATTATTTTACATCTAAAAAACGTGTTTACAATACATTTGGGTGAATACAAAAAATAGAAAAAAAATTTGGTAAAAAATGGTGATAATTCCGCTAAATATCGTTTAAAGTCATTTGTATTGAACTAATCATACTTTTTATATTTTTATCGTTAAGCTCACATTATTTTACATCTAAAACACGTATTTACAATACATTTGGGTGAATATAAGAAATAGAAAAAAAATTTGGGAAAAAATTTGGTAAAAAATGGTGATAATTCCGCTAAATATCGTTTAAAGTCATTTGTATTGAACTAATCATACTTTTTATATTTTTATCGTTAAGTTCACATTATTTTACATCTAAAACACGTATTTACAATACATTTGGGTGAATATAAAAGGTCGTAAAAAAATTTTGAAATACAGGTGATGAATCCGCTAAATATCGTCTTAAGTCATTTCTATTAAACTAATCATACTTTTTATATTTTTAACGTTATGTTCACATTATTTTACATCTAAAACACGTGTTTACAATACATTTGGGTGAATACAAAAAATAGAAAAAAAATTTGGTAAAAAATGGTGATAATTCCGCTAAATATCGTTTAAAGTCATTTGTATTGAACTAATCATACTTTTTATATTTTTATCGTTAAGTTCACATTATTTTACATCTAAAACACGTATTTACAATACATTTGGGTGAATATAAAAGGTCGTAAAAAAATTTTGAAATACAGGTGATGAATCCGCTAAATATCGTCTTAAGTCATTTCTATTAAACTAATCATACTTTTTATATTTTTAACGTTAAGTTCACATTATTTTACATCTAAAACACGTGTTTACAATACATTTGGGTGAATACAAAAAATAGAAAAAAAATTTGGTAAAAAATGGTGATAATTCCGCTAAATATCGTTTAAAGTCATTTGTATTGAACTAATCATACTTTTGATATTTTTATCGTTAAGTTCACATTATTTTACATCTAAAACACGTATTTACAATACATTTGGGTGAATAAAAAAAATAGAAAAAAAATTTGGGAAAAAATTTGGTAAAAAATGGTGATAATTCCGCTAAATATCGTTTAAAGTCATTTGTATTGAACTAATCATACTTTTTATATTTTTATCGTTAAGTTCACATAATTTTACATCTAAAACACGTATTTACAATACATTTGGGTTAATACAAAAAATAGAAAAAAAATTTGGGAAAAAATTTGGTAAAAAATGGTGATAATTCCGCTAAATATCGTTTAAAGTCATTTGTATTGAACTAATCATACTTTTTATATTTTTATCGTAAAGTTCACATAATTTTACATCTAAAACACGTCTTTACAATACATTTGGGTGAATATAAAAGGTCGTAAAAAAATTTTGAAATACAGGTGATAAATCCGCTAAATATCGTCTTAAGTCATTTCTATTAAACTAATCATACTTTTTATATTTTTAACGTTAAGTTCACATTATTTTACATCTAAAAAACGTGTTTACAATACATTTGGGTGAATACAAAAAATAGAAAAAAAATTTGGTAAAAAATGGTGATAATTCCGCTAAATATCGTTTAAAGTCATTTGTATTGAACTAATCATACTTTTTATATTTTTATCGTTAAGTTCACATTATTTTACATCTAAACCACGTATTTACAATACATTTGGGTGAATAAAAAAAATAGAAAAAAAATTTGGGAAAAAATTTGGTAAAAAATGGTGATAATTCCGCTAAATATCGTTTAAAGTCATATGTATTGAACTAATCATACTTTTTATATTTTTATCGTTAAGTTCACATAATTTTACATCTAAAACACGTATTTACAATACATTTGGGTGAATACAAAAAATAGAAAAAAAATTTGGGAAAAAATTTGGTAAAAAATGGTGATAATTCCGCTAAATATCGTTTAAAGTCATTTGTATTGAACTAATCATACTTTTTATATTTTTATCGTTAAGTTCACATTATTTTACATCTAAAACACGTATTTACAATACATTTGGGTGAATATAAAAGGTCGTAAAAAAATTTTGAAATACAGGTGATGAATCCGCTAAATATCGTCTTAAGTCATTTCTATTAAACTAATCATACTTTTTATATTTTTAACGTTAAGTTCACATTATTTTACATCTAAAAAACGTGTTTACAATACATTTGGGTGAATACAAAAAATAGAAAAAAAATTTGGTAAAAAATGGTGATAATTCCGCTAAATATCGTTTAAAGTCTTTTGTATTGAACTAATCATACTTTTTATATTTTTATCGTTAAGTTCACATTATTTTACATCTAAAACATGTATTTACAATACATTTGGGTGAATATAAGAAATAGAAAAAAAATTTGGGAAAAAATTTGGTAAAAAATGGTGATAATTCCGCTAAATATCGTTTAAAGTCATTTGTATTGAACTAATCATACTTTTTATATTTTTATCGTTAAGTTCACATAATTTTACATCTAAAACACGTCTTTACAATACATTTGGGTGAATATAAAAGGTCGTAAAAAAATTTTGAAATACAGGTGATGAATCCGCTAAATATCGTCTTAAGTAATTTCTATTAAACTAATCATACTTTTTATATTTTTAACGTTAAGTTCACATTATTTTACATCTAAAACACGTGTTTACAATACATTTGGGTGAATACAAAAAATAGAAAAAAAATTTGGTAAAAAATGGTGATAATTCCGCTAAATATCGTTTAAAGTCATTTGTATTGAACTAATCATACTTTTGATATTTTTATCGTTAAGTTCACATTATTTTACATCTAAACCACGTATTTACAATACATTTGGGTGAATAAAAAAAATAGAAAAAAAATTTGGGAAAAAATTTGGTAAAAAATGGTGATAATTCCGCTAAATATCGTTTAAAGTCATATGTATTGAACTAATCATACTTTTTATATTTTTATCGTTAAGTTCACATAATTTTACATCTAAAACACGTATTTACAATACATTTGGGTGAATACAAAAAATAGAAAAAAAATTTGGGAAAAAATTTGGTAAAAAATGGTGATAATTCCGCTAAATATCGTTTAAAGTCATTTGTATTGAACTAATCATACTTTTTATATTTTTATCGTTAAGTTCACATAATTTTACATCTAAAACACGTCTTTACAATACATTTGGGTGAATGTAAAAGGTCGTAAAAAAATTTTGAAATACAGGTGATAAATCCGCTAAATATCGTCTTAAGTCATTTCTATTAAACTAATCATACTTTTTATATTTTTAACGTTAAGTTCACATTATTTTACATCTAAAAAACGTGTTTACAATACATTTGGGTGAATACAAAAAATAGAAAAAAAATTTGGTAAAAAATGGTGATAATTCCGCTAAATATCGTTTAAAGTCATTTGTATTGAACTAATCATACTTTTTATATTTTTATCGTTAAGTTCACATTATTTTACATCTAAAACATGTATTTACAATACATTTGGGTGAATATAAGAAATAGAAAAAAAATTTGGGAAAAAATTTGGTAAAAAATGGTGATAATTCCGCTAAATATCGTTTAAAGTCATTTGTATTGAACTAATCATACTTTTTATATTTTTATCGTTAAGTTCACATTATTTTACATCTAAAACACGTATTTACAATACATTTGGGTGAATATAAAAGGTCGTAAAAAAATTTTGAAATACAGGTGATGAATCCGCTAAATATCGTCTTAAGTCATTTCTATTAAACTAATCATACTTTTTATATTTTTAACGTTAAGTTCACATTATTTTACATCTAAAAAACGTGTTTACAATACATTTGGGTGAATACAAAAAATAGAAAAAAAATTTGGTAAAAAATGGTGATAATTCCGCTAAATATCGTTTAAAGTCATTTGTATTGAACTAATCATACTTTTTATATTTTTATCGTTAAGTTCACATTATTTTACATCTAAAACACGTATTTACAATACATTTGGGTGAATATAAAAGGTCGTAAAAAAATTTTGAAATACAGGTGATGAATCCGCTAAATATCGTCTTAAGTCATTTCTATTAAACTAATCATACTTTTTATATTTTTAACGTTAAGTTCACATTATTTTACATCTAAAACACGTGTTTACAATACATTTGGGTGAATACAAAAAATAGAAAAAAAATTTGGTAAAAAATGGTGATAATTCCGCTAAATATCGTTTAAAGTCATTTGTATTGAACTAATCATACTTTTGATATTTTTATCGTTAAGTTCACATTATTTTACATCTAAAACACGTATTTACAATACATTTGGGTGAATAAAAAAAATAGAAAAAAAATTTGGGAAAAAATTTGGTAAAAAATGGTGATAATTCCGCTAAATATCGTTTAAAGTCATTTGTATTGAACTAATCATACTTTTTATATTTTTATCGTTAAGTTCACATAATTTTACATCTAAAACACGTATTTACAATACATTTGGGTTAATACAAAAAATAGAAAAAAAATTTGGGAAAAAATTTGGTAAAAAATGGTGATAATTCCGCTAAATATCGTTTAAAGTCATTTGTATTGAACTAATCATACTTTTTATATTTTTATCGTAATGTTCACATAATTTTACATCTAAAACACGTCTTTACAATACATTTGGGTGAATATAAAAGGTCGTAAAAAAATTTTGAAATACAGGTGATAAATCCGCTAAATATCGTCTTAAGTCATTTCTATTAAACTAATCATACTTTTTATATTTTTAACGTTAAGTTCACATTATTTTACATCTAAAAAACGTGTTTACAATACATTTGGGTGAATACAAAAAATAGAAAAAAAATTTGGTAAAAAATGGTGATAATTCCGCTAAATATCGTTTAAAGTCATTTGTATTGAACTAATCATACTTTTTATATTTTTATCGTTAAGTTCACATTATTTTACATCTAAACCACGTATTTACAATACATTTGGGTGAATAAAAAAAATAGAAAAAAAATTTGGGAAAAAATTTGGTAAAAAATGGTGATAATTCCGCTAAATATCGTTTAAAGTCATATGTATTGAACTAATCATACTTTTTATATTTTTATCGTTAAGTTCACATAATTTTACATCTAAAACACGTATTTACAATACATTTGGGTGAATACAAAAAATAGAAAAAAAATTTGGGAAAAAATTTGGTAAAAAATGGTGATAATTCCGCTAAATATCGTTTAAAGTCATTTGTATTGAACTAATCATACTTTTTATATTTTTATCGTTAAGTTCACATAATTTTACATCTAAAACACGTCTTTACAATACATTTGGGTGAATGTAAAAGGTCGTAAAAAAATTTTGAAATACAGGTGATAAATCCGCTAAATATCGTCTTAAGTCATTTCTATTAAACTAATCATACTTTTTATATTTTTAACGTTAAGTTCACATTATTTTACATCTAAAAAACGTGTTTACAATACATTTGGGTGAATACAAAAAATAGAAAAAAAATTTGGTAAAAAATGGTGATAATTCCGCTAAATATCGTTTAAAGTCATTTGTATTGAACTAATCATACTTTTTATATTTTTATCGTTAAGTTCACATAATTTTACATCTAAAACACGTATTTACAATACATTTGGGTTAATACAAAAAATAGAAAAAAAATTTGGGAAAAAATTTGGTAAAAAATGGTGATAATTCCGCTAAATATCGTTTAAAGTCATTTGTATTGAACTAATCATACTTTTTATATTTTTATCGTTAAGTTCACATAATTTTACATCTAAAACACGTCTTTACAATACATTTGGGTGAATATAAAAGGTCGTAAAAAAATTTTGAAATACAGGTGATAAATCCGCTAAATATCGTCTTAAGTCATTTCTATTAAACTAATCATACTTTTTATATTTTTAACGTTAAGTTCACATTATTTTACATCTAAAAAACGTGTTTACAATACATTTGGGTGAATACAAAAAATAGAAAAAAAATTTGGTAAAAAATGGTGATAATTCCGCTAAATATCGTTTAAAGTCATTTGTATTGAACTAATCATACTTTTTATATTTTTATCGTTAAGTTCACATTATTTTACATCTAAAACACGTATTTACAATACATTTGGGTGAATATAAGAAATAGAAAAAAAATTTGGGAAAAAATTTGGTAAAAAATAGTGATAATTCCGCTAAATATCGTTTAAAGTCATTTGTATTGAACTAATCATACTTTTTATATTTTTATCGTTAAGTTCACATAATTTTACATCTAAAACACGTATTTACAATAAATTTGGGTGAATACAAAAAATAGAAAAAAAATTTGGGAAAAAATTTGGTAAAAAATGGTGATAATTCCGCTAAATATCGTTTAAAGTCATTTGTATTGAACTAATCATACTTTTTATATTTTTATCGTTAAGTTCACATAATTTTACATCTAAAACACGTCTTTACAATACATTTGGGTGAATATAAAAGGTCGTAAAAAAATTTTGAAATACAGGTGATGAATCCGCTAAATATCGTCTTAAGTCATTTCTATTAAACTAATCATACTTTTTATATTTTTATCGTTAAGTTCACATTATTTTACATCTAAAACACGTGTTTACAATACATTTGGGTGAATACAAAAAATAGAAAAAAAATTTGGGAAAAAATTTGGTAAAAAATGGTGATAATTCCGCTAAATATCGTTTAAAGTCATTTGTATTGAACTAATCATACTTTTTATATTTTTATCGTTAAGTTCACATAATTTTACATCTAAAACACGTCTTTACAATACATTTGGGTGAATATAAATGGTCGTAAAATAATTTTGAAATACAGGTGATGAATCCGCTAAATATCGTCTTAAGTCATTTCTATTAAACTAATCATACTTTTTATATTTTTAACGTTAAGTTCACATTATTTTACATCTAAAAAACGTGTTTACAATACATTTGGGTGAATACAAAAAATAGAAAAAAAATTTGGTAAAAAATGGTGATAATTCCGCTAAATATCGTTTAAAGTCATTTGTATTGAACTAATCATACTTTTTATATTTTTATCGTTAAGTTCACATAATTTTACATCTAAAACACGTCTTTACAATACATTTGGGTGAATATAAAAGGTCGTAAAAAAATTTTGAAATACAGGTGATGAATCCGCTAAATATCGTCTTAAGTCATTTCTATTAAACTAATCATACTTTTTATATTTTTAACGTTAAGTTCACATTATTTTACATCTAAAAAACGTGTTTACAATACATTTGGGTGAATACAAAAAATAGAAAAAAAATTTGGTAAAAAATGGTGATAATTCCGCTAAATATCGTTTAAAGTCATTTGTATTGAACTAATCATACTTTTTATATTTTTATCCTTAAGTTCACATTATTTTACATCTAAAACACGTATTTACAATACATTTGGGTGAATATAAGAAATAGAAAAAAAATTTGGGAAAAAATTTGGTAAAAAATGGTGATAATTCCGCTAAATATCGTTTAAAGTCATTTGTATTGAACTAATCATACTTTTTATATTTTTATCGTTAAGTTCACATAATTTTACATCTAAAACACGTATTTACAATAAATTTGGGTGAATAAAAAAAATAGAAAAAAAATTTGGGAAAAAATTTGGTAAAAAATGGTGATAATTCCGCTAAATATCGTTTAAAGTCATTTGTATTGAACTAATCATACTTTTTATATTTTTATCGTTAAGTTCACATAATTTTACATCTAAAACACGTCTTTACAATACATTTGGGTGAATATAAAAGGTCGTAAAAAAATTTTGAAATACAGGTGATAATTCCGCTAAATATCGTTTAAAGTCATTTGTATTGAACTAATCATACTTTTTATATTTTTATCGTTAAGTTCACATTATTTTACATCTAAAACACGTATTTACAATACATTTGGGTGAATATATGAAATAGAAAAAAAATTTGGGAAAAAATTTGGTAAAAAATGGTGATAATTCCGCTAAATATCGTTTAAAGTCATTTGTATTGAACTAATCATACTTTTTATATTTTTATCGTTAAGTTCACATTATTTTACATCTAAAACACGTATTTACAATACATTTGGGTGAATATAAAAGGTCGTAAAAAAATTTTGAAATACAGGTGATGAATCCGCTAAATATCGTCTTAAGTCATTTCTATTAAACTAATCATACTTTTTATATTTTTAACGTTAAGTTCACATTATTTTACATCTAAAAAACGTGTTTACAATACATTTGGGTGAATACAAAAAATAGAAAAAAAATTTGGTAAAAAATGGTGATAATTCCGCTAAATATCGTTTAAAGTCATTTGTATTGAAATAATCATACTTTTTATATTTTTATCGTTAAGTTCACATTATTTTACATCTAAAACACGTATTTACAATACATTTGGGTGAATATAAGAAATAGAAAAAAAATTTGGGAAAAAATTTGGTAAAAAATGGTGATAATTCCGCTAAATATCGTTTAAAGTCATTTGTATTGAACTAATCATACTTTTTATATTTTTATCGTTAAGTTCACATAATTTTACATCTAAAACACGTCTTTACAATACATTTGGGTGAATATAAAAGGTCGTAAAAAAATTTTGAAATACAGGTGATGAATCCGCTAAATATCGTCTTAAGTCATTTCTATTAAACTAATCATACTTTTTATATTTTTAACGTTAAGTTCACATTATTTTACATCTAAAACAAGTGTTTACAATACATTTGGGTGAATACAAAAAATAGAAAAAAAATTTGGGAAAAAATTGGGTAAAAAATGGTGATAATTCAGCTAAATATCGTTTAAAGTCATTTCTATTAAACTAATCATACTTTTTATATTTTTAACGTTAAGTTCACATTATTTTACATCTAAAACACGTGTTTACAATACATTTGGGTGAATACAAAAAATAGAAAAAAAATTTGGGAAAAAATTTGGTAAAAAATGGTGATAATTCCGCTAAATATCGTTTAAAGTCATTTGTATTGAACTAATCATACTTTTTATATTTTTATCGTTAAGTTCACATAATTTTACATCTAAAACACGTCTTTACAATACATTTGGGTGAATATAAATGGTCGTAAAATAATTTTGAAATACAGGTGATGAATCCGCTAAATATCGTCTTAAGTCATTTCTATTAAACTAAACATACTTTTTATATTTTTAACGTTAAGTTCACATTATTTTACATCTAAAAAACGTGTTTACAATACATTTGGGTGAATACAAAAAATAGAAAAAAAATTTGGTAAAAAATGGTGATAATTCCGCTAAATATCGTTTAAAGTCATTTGTATTGAACTAATCATACTTTTTATATTTTTATCGTTAAGTTCACATAATTTTACATCTAAAACACGTCTTTACAATACATTTGGGTGAATATAAAAGGTCGTAAAAAAATTTTGAAATACAGGTGATGAATCCGCTAAATATCGTCTTAAGTCATTTCTATTAAACTAATCATACTTTTTATATTTTTATCGTTAAGTTCACATTATTTTACATCTAAAACACGTATTTACAATACATTTGGGTGAATATAAGAAATAGAAAAAAAATTTGGGAAAAAATTTGGTAAAAAATAGTGATAATTCCGCTAAATATCGTTTAAAGTCATTTGTATTGAACTAATCATACTTTTTATATTTTTATCGTTAAGTTCACATTATTTTACATCTAAAACACGTATTTACAATACATTTGGGTGAATATAAGTAATAGAAAAAAAATTTGGGAAAAAATTTGGTAAAAAATCGTGATAATTCCGCTAAATATCGTTTAAAGTCATTTGTATTGAACTAATCATACTTTTTATATTTTTAACGTTAAGTTCACATTATTTTACATCTAAAAAACGTGTTTACAATACATTTGGGTGAATAAAAAAAATAGAAAAAAAATTTGGTAAAAAATGGTGATAATTCCGCTAAATATCGTTTAAAGTCATTTGTATTGAACTAATCATACTTTTTATATTTTTATCCTTAAGTTCACATTATTTTACATCTAAAACACGTATTTACAATACATTTGGGTGAATATAAGAAATAGAAAAAAAATTTGGGAAAAAATTTGGTAAAAAATGGTGATAATTCCGCTAAATATCGTTTAAAGTCATTTGTATTGAACTAATCATACTTTTTATATTTTTATCGTTAAGTTCACATAATTTTACATCTAAAACACGTATTTACAATAAATTTGGGTGAATAAAAAAAATAGAAAAAAAATTTGGGAAAAAATTTGGTAAAAAATGGTGATAATTCCGCTAAATATCGTTTAAAGTCATTTGTATTGAACTAATCATACTTTTTATATTTTTATCGTTAAGTTCACATAATTTTACATCTAAAACACGGCTTTACAATACATTTGGGTGAATATAAAAGGTCGTAAAAAAATTTTGAAATACAGGTGATAATTCCGCTAAATATCGTTTAAAGTCATTTGTATTGAACTAATCATACTTTTTATATTTTTATCGTTAAGTTCACATTATTTTACATCTAAAACACGTATTTACAATACATTTGGGTGAATATATGAAATAGAAAAAAAATTTGGGAAAAAATTTGGTAAAAAATGGTGATAATTCCGCTAAATATCGTTTAAAGTCATTTGTATTGAAATAATCATACTTTTTATATTTTTATCGTTAAGTTCACATTATTTTACATCTAAAACACGTATTTACAATACATTTGGGTGAATATAAGAAATAGAAAAAAAATTTGGGAAAAAATTTGGTAAAAAATGGTGATAATTCCGCTAAATATCGTTTAAAGTCATTTGTATTGAACTAATCATACTTTTTATATTTTTATCGTTAAGTTCACATAATTTTACATCTAAAACACGTCTTTACAATACATTTGGGTGAATATAAAAGGTCGTAAAAAAATTTTGAAATACAGGTGATGAATCCGCTAAATATCGTCTTAAGTCATTTCTATTAAACTAATCATACTTTTTATATTTTTAACGTTAAGTTCACATTATTTTACATCTAAAACAAGTGTTTACAATACATTTGGGTGAATACAAAAAATAGAAAAAAAATTTGGGAAAAAATTGGGTAAAAAATGGTGATAATTCAGCTAAATATCGTTTAAAGTCATTTCTATTAAACTAATCATACTTTTTATATTTTTAACGTTAAGTTCACATTATTTTACATCTAAAACACGTGTTTACAATACATTTGGGTGAATACAAAAAATAGAAAAAAAATTTGGGAAAAAATTTGGTAAAAAATGGTGATAATTCCGCTAAATATCGTTTAAAGTCATTTGTATTGAACTAATCATACTTTTTATATTTTTATCGTTAAGTTCACATAATTTTACATCTAAAACACGTCTTTACAATACATTTGGGTGAATATAAATGGTCGTAAAATAATTTTGAAATACAGGTGATGAATCCGCTAAATATCGTCTTAAGTCATTTCTATTAAACTAATCATACTTTTTATATTTTTAACGTTAAGTTCACATTATTTTACATCTAAAAAACGTGTTTACAATACATTTGGGTGAATACAAAAAATAGAAAAAAAATTTGGGAAAAAATTTGGTAAAAAATGGTGATAATTCCGCTAAATATCGTTTAAAGTCATTTGTATTGAACTAATCATACTTTTTATATTTTTATCGTTAAGTTCACATAATTTTACATCTAAAACACGTCTTTACAATACATTTGGGTGAATATAAATGGTCGTAAAATAATTTTGAAATACAGGTGATGAATCCGCTAAATATCGTCTTAAGTCATTTCTATTAAACTAATCATACTTTTTATATTTTTAACGTTAAGTTCACATTATTTTACATCTAAAAAACGTGTTTACAATACATTTGGGTGAATACAAAAAATAGAAAAAAAATTTGGTAAAAAATGGTGATAATTCCGCTAAATATCGTTTAAAGTCATTTGTATTGAACTAATCATACTTTTTATATTTTTATCGTTAAGTTCACATAATTTTACATCTAAAACACGTCTTTACAATACATTTGGGTGAATATAAAAGGTCGTAAAAAAATTTTGAAATACAGGTGATGAATCCGCTAAATATCGTCTTAAGTCATTTCTATTAAACTAATCATACTTTTTATATTTTTAACGTTAAGTTCACATAATTTTACATCTAAAACAAGTGTTTACAATACATTTGGGTGAATACAAAAAATAGAAAAAAAATTTGGGAAAAAATTGGGTAAAAAATGGTGATAATTCAGCTAAATATCGTTTAAAGTCATTTCTATTAAACTAATCATACTTTTTATATTTTTAACGTTAAGTTCACATTATTTTACATCTAAAACACGTGTTTACAATACATTTGGGTGAATACAAAAAATAGAAAAAAAATTTGGGAAAAAATTTGGTAAAAAATGGTGATAATTCCGCTAAATATCGTTTAAAGTCATTTGTATTGAACTAATCATACTTTTTATATTTTTATCGTTAAGTTCACATAATTTTACATCTAAAACACGTCTTTACAATACATTTGGGTGAATATAAATGGTCGTAAAATAATTTTGAAATACAGGTGATGAATCCGCTAAATATCGTCTTAAGTCATTTCTATTAAACTAAACATACTTTTTATATTTTTAACGTTAAGTTCACATTATTTTACATCTAAAAAACGTGTTTACAATACATTTGGGTGAATACAAAAAATAGAAAAAAAATTTGGTAAAAAATGGTGATAATTCCGCTAAATATCGTTTAAAGTCATTTGTATTGAACTAATCATACTTTTTATATTTTTATCGTTAAGTTCACATAATTTTACATCTAAAACACGTCTTTACAATACATTTGGGTGAATATAAAAGGTCGTAAAAAAATTTTGAAATACAGGTGATGAATCCGCTAAATATCGTCTTAAGTCATTTCTATTAAACTAATCATACTTTTTATATTTTTATCGTTAAGTTCACATTATTTTACATCTAAAACACGTATTTACAATACATTTGGGTGAATATAAGAAATAGAAAAAAAATTTGGGAAAAAATTTGGTAAAAAATAGTGATAATTCCGCTAAATATCGTTTAAAGTCATTTGTATTGAACTAATCATACTTTTTATATTTTTATCGTTAAGTTCACATTATTTTACATCTAAAACACGTATTTACAATACATTTGGGTGAATATAAGTAATAGAAAAAAAATTTGGGAAAAAATTTGGTAAAAAATCGTGATAATTCCGCTAAATATCGTTTAAAGTCATTTGTATTGAACTAATCATACTTTTTATATTTTTATCGTTAAGTTCACATTATTTTACATCTAAAACACGTATTTACAATACATTTGGATGAATATAAAAGGTCGTAAAAAAATTTTGAAATACAGGTGATGAATCCGCTAAATATCGTCTTAAGTCATTTCTATTAAACTAATCATACTTTTTATATTTTTAACGTTAAGTTCACATTATTTTACATCTAAAAAACGTGTTTACAATACATTTGGGTGAATAAAAAAAATAGAAAAAAAATTTGGTAAAAAATGGTGATAATTCCGCTAAATATCGTTTAAAGTCATTTGTATTGAACTAATCATACTTTTTATATTTTTATCGCTAAGTTCACATAATTTTACATCTAAAACACGTCTTTACAATACATTTGGGTGAATATAAAAGGTCGTAAAAAAATTTTGAAATACAGGTGATGAATCCGCTAAATATCGTCTTAAGTCATTTCTATTAAACTAATCATACTTTTTATATTTTTAACGTTAAGTTCACATTATTTTACATCTAAAAAACGTGTTTACAATACATTTGGGTGAATACAAAAAATAGAAAAAAAATTTGGTAAAAAATGGTGATAATTCCGCTAAATATCGTTTAAAGTCATTTGTATTGAACTAATCATACTTTTTATATTTTTATCCTTAAGTTCACATTATTTTACATCTAAAACACGTATTTACAATACATTTGGGTGAATATAAGAAATAGAAAAAAAATTTGGGAAAAAATTTGGTAAAAAATGGTGATAATTCCGCTAAATATCGTTTAAAGTCATTTGTATTGAACTAATCATACTTTTTATATTTTTATCGTTAAGTTCACATAATTTTACATCTAAAACACGTATTTACAATAAATTTGGGTGAATAAAAAAAATAGAAAAAAAATTTGGGAAAAAATTTGGTAAAAAATGGTGATAATTCCGCTAAATATCGTTTAAAGTCATTTGTATTGAACTAATCATACTTTTTATATTTTTATCGTTAAGTTCACATAATTTTACATCTAAAACACGGCTTTACAATACATTTGGGTGAATATAAAAGGTCGTAAAAAAATTTTGAAATACAGGTGATAATTCCGCTAAATATCGTTTAAAGTCATTTGTATTGAACTAATCATACTTTTTATATTTTTATCGTTAAGTTCACATTATTTTACATCTAAAACACGTATTTACAATACATTTGGGTGAATATATGAAATAGAAAAAAAATTTGGGAAAAAATTTGGTAAAAAATGGTGATAATTCCGCTAAATATCGTTTAAAGTCATTTGTATTGAAATAATCATACTTTTTATATTTTTATCGTTAAGTTCACATTATTTTACATCTAAAACACGTATTTACAATACATTTGGGTGAATATAAGAAATAGAAAAAAAATTTGGGAAAAAATTTGGTAAAAAATGGTGATAATTCCGCTAAATATCGTTTAAAGTCATTTGTATTGAACTAATCATACTTTTTATATTTTTATCGTTAAGTTCACATAATTTTACATCTAAAACACGTCTTTACAATACATTTGGGTGAATATAAAAGGTCGTAAAAAAATTTTGAAATACAGGTGATGAATCCGCTAAATATCGTCTTAAGTCATTTCTATTAAACTAATCATACTTTTTATATTTTTAACGTTAAGTTCACATTATTTTACATCTAAAACAAGTGTTTACAATACATTTGGGTGAATACAAAAAATAGAAAAAAAATTTGGGAAAAAATTGGGTAAAAAATGGTGATAATTCAGCTAAATATCGTTTAAAGTCATTTCTATTAAACTAATCATACTTTTTATATTTTTAACGTTAAGTTCACATTATTTTACATCTAAAACACGTGTTTACAATACATTTGGGTGAATACAAAAAATAGAAAAAAAATTTGGGAAAAAATTTGGTAAAAAATGGTGATAATTCCGCTAAATATCGTTTAAAGTCATTTGTATTGAACTAATCATACTTTTTATATTTTTATCGTTAAGTTCACATAATTTTACATCTAAAACACGTCTTTACAATACATTTGGGTGAATATAAATGGTCGTAAAATAATTTTGAAATACAGGTGATGAATCCGCTAAATATCGTCTTAAGTCATTTCTATTAAACTAATCATACTTTTTATATTTTTAACGTTAAGTTCACATTATTTTACATCTAAAAAACGTGTTTACAATACATTTGGGTGAATACAAAAAATAGAAAAAAAATTTGGTAAAAAATGGTGATAATTCCGCTAAATATCGTTTAAAGTCATTTGTATTGAACTAATCATACTTTTTATATTTTTATCGTTAAGTTCACATAATTTTACATCTAAAACACGTCTTTACAATACATTTGGGTGAATATAAAAGGTCGTAAAAAAATTTTGAAATACAGGTGATGAATCCGCTAAATATCGTCTTAAGTCATTTCTATTAAACTAATCATACTTTTTATATTTTTATCGTTAAGTTCACATTATTTTACATCTAAAACACGTATTTACAATACATTTGGGTGAATATAAGAAATAGAAAAAAAATTTGGGAAAAAATTTGGTAAAAAATAGTGATAATTCCGCTAAATATCGTTTAAAGTCATTTGTATTGAACTAATCATACTTTTTATATTTTTATCGTTAAGTTCACATAATTTTACATCTAAAACACGTATTTACAATAAATTTGGGTGAATACAAAAAATAGAAAAAAAATTTGGGAAAAAATTTGGTAAAAAATGGTGATAATTCCGCTAAATATCGTTTAAAGTCATTTGTATTGAACTAATCATACTTTTTATATTTTTATCGTTAAGTTCACATAATTTTACATCTAAAACACGTCTTTATAATACATTTGGGTGAATATAAAAGGTCGTAAAAAAATTTTGAAATACAGGTGATGAATCCGCTAAATATCGTCTTAAGTCATTTCTATTAAACTAATCATACTTTTTATATTTTTAACGTTAAGTTCACATTATTTTACATCTAAAACACGTGTTTACAATACATTTGGGTGAATACAAAAAATAGAAAAAAAATTTGGGAAAAAATTTGGTAAAAAATGGTGATAATTCCGCTAAATATCGTTTAAAGTCATTTGTATTGAACTAATCATACTTTTTATATTTTTATCGTTAAGTTCACATAATTTTACATCTAAAACATGTCTTTACAATACATTTGGGTGAATATAAATGGTCGTAAAATAATTTTGAAATACAGGTGATGAATCCGCTAAATATCGTCTTAAGTCATTTCTATTAAACTAATCATACTTTTTATATTTTTAACGTTAAGTTCACATTATTTTACATCTAAAAAACGTGTTTACAATACATTTGGGTGAATACAAAAAATAGAAAAAAAATTTGGTAAAAAATGGTGATAATTCCGCTAAATATCGTTTAAAGTCATTTGTATTGAACTAATCATACTTTTTATATTTTTATCGTTAAGTTCACATTATTTTACATCTAAAACACGTATTTACAATACATTTGGGTGAATATAAGAAATAGAAAAAAAATTTGGGAAAAAATTTGGTAAAAAATGGTGATAATTCCGCTAAATATCGTTTAAAGTCATTTGTATTGAACTAATCATACTTTTTATATTTTTATCGTTAAGTTCACATTATTTTACATCTAAAACACGTATTTACAATACATTTGGGTGAATATAAAAGGTCGTAAAAAAATTTTGAAATACAGGTGATGAATCCGCTAAATATCGTCTTAAGTCATTTCTATTAAACTAATCATACTTTTTATATTTTTAACGTTAAGTTCACATTATTTTACATCTAAAAAACGTGTTTACAATACATTTGGGTGAATAAAAAAAATAGAAAAAAAATTTGGTAAAAAATGGTGA
The DNA here is from genome assembly GCF_037042655.1 of Diuraphis noxia. Classification (NCBI taxonomy): domain Eukaryota; kingdom Metazoa; phylum Arthropoda; class Insecta; order Hemiptera; family Aphididae; genus Diuraphis; species Diuraphis noxia. The sequence goes on along the minus strand of NW_028301713.1, from coordinate 3,248,491 downwards.
TAATTCCGCTAAATATCGTTTAAAGTCATTTGTATTGAACTAATCATACTTTTTATATTTTTATCGTTAAGTTCACATAATTTTACATCTAAAACACGTCTTTACAATACATTTGGGTGAATATAAAAGGTCGTAAAAAAATTTTGAAATACAGGTGATGAATCCGCTAAATATCGTCTTAAGTCATTTCTATTAAACTAATCATACTTTTTATATTTTTAACGTTAAGTTCACATTATTTTACATCTAAAACACGTATTTACAATACATTTGGGTGAATATATGAAATAGAAAAAAAATTTGGGAAAAAATTTGGTAAAAAATGGTGATAATTCCGCTAAATATCGTTTAAAGTCATTTGTATTGAACTAATCATACTTTTTATATTTTTATCGTTAAGTTCACATTATTTTACATCTAAAACACGTATTTACAATACATTTGGGTGAATATAAAAGGTCGTAAAAAAATTTTGAAATACAGGTGATGAATCCGCTAAATATCGTCTTAAGTCATTTCTATTAAACTAATCATACTTTTTATATTTTTAACGTTAAGTTCACATTATTTTACATCTAAAAAACGTGTTTACAATACATTTGGGTGAATACAAAAAATAGAAAAAAAATTTGGTAAAAAATGGTGATAATTCCGCTAAATATCGTTTAAAGTCATTTGTATTGAAATAATCATACTTTTTATATTTTTATCGTTAAGTTCACATTATTTTACATCTAAAACACGTATTTACAATACATTTGGGTGAATATAAGAAATAGAAAAAAAATTTGGGAAAAAATTTGGTAAAAAATGGTGATAATTCCGCTAAATATCGTTTAAAGTCATTTGTATTGAACTAATCATACTTTTTATATTTTTATCGTTAAGTTCACATAATTTTACAACTAAAACACGTCTTTACAATACATTTGGGTGAATATAAAAGGTCGTAAAAAAATTTTGAAATACAGGTGATGAATCCGCTAAATATCGTCTTAAGTCATTTCTATTAAACTAATCATACTTTTTATATTTTTAACGTTAAGTTCACATTATTTTACATCTAAAACAAGTGTTTACAATACATTTGGGTGAATACAAAAAATAGAAAAAAAATTTGGGAAAAAATTGGGTAAAAAATGGTGATAATTCAGCTAAATATCGTTTAAAGTCATTTCTATTAAACTAATCATACTTTTTATATTTTTAACGTTAAGTTCACATTATTTTACATCTAAAACACGTGTTTACAATACATTTGGGTGAATACAAAAAATAGAAAAAAAATTTGGGAAAAAATTTGGTAAAAAATGGTGATAATTCCGCTAAATATCGTTTAAAGTCATTTGTATTGAACTAATCATACTTTTTATATTTTTATCGTTAAGTTCACATAATTTTACATCTAAAACACGTCTTTACAATACATTTGGGTGAATATAAATGGTCGTAAAATAATTTTGAAATACAGGTGATGAATCCGCTAAATATCGTCTTAAGTCATTTCTATTAAACTAATCATACTTTTTATATTTTTAACGTTAAGTTCACATTATTTTACATCTAAAAAACGTGTTTACAATACATTTGGGTGAATACAAAAAATAGAAAAAAAATTTGGTAAAAAATGGTGATAATTCCGCTAAATATCGTTTAAAGTCATTTGTATTGAACTAATCATACTTTTTATATTTTTATCGTTAAGTTCACATTATTTTACATCTAAAACACGTATTTACAATACATTTGGGTGAATATAAGAAATAGAAAAAAAATTTGGGAAAAAATTTGGTAAAAAATGGTGATAATTCCGCTAAATATCGTTTAAAGTCATTTGTATTGAACTAATCATACTTTTTATATTTTTATCGTTAAGTTCACATTATTTTACATCTAAAACACGTATTTACAATACATTTGGGTGAATATAAAAGGTCGTAAAAAAATTTTCAAATACAGGTGATGAATCCGCTAAATATCGTCTTAAGTCATTTCTATTAAACTAATCATACTTTTTATATTTTTAACGTTAAGTTCATATTATTTTACATCTAAAAAACGTGTTTACAATACATTTGGGTGAATACAAAAAATAGAAAAAAAATTTGGTAAAAAATGGTGATAATTCCGCTAAATATCGTTTAAAGTCATTTGTATTGAAATAATCATACTTTTTATATTTTTATCGTTAAGTTCACATTATTTTACATCTAAAACACGTATTTACAATACATTTGGGTGAATATAAGAAATAGAAAAAAAATTTGGGAAAAAATTTGGTAAAAAATGGTGATAATTCCGCTAAATATCGTTTAAAGTCATTTGTATTGAACTAATCATACTTTTTATATTTTTATCGTTAAGTTCACATAATTTTACATCTAAAACACGTCTTTACAATACATTTGGGTGAATATAAAAGGTCGTAAAAAAATTTTGAAATACAGGTGATGAATCCGCTAAATATCGTCTTAAGTCATTTCTATTAAACTAATCATACTTTTTATATTTTTAACGTTAAGTTCACATTATTTTACATCTAAAAAACGTGTTTACAATACATTTGGGTGAATACAAAAAATAGAAAAAAAATTTGGTAAAAAATGGTGATAATTCCGCTAAATATCGTTTAAAGTCATTTGTATTGAACTAATCATACTTTTTATATTTTTATCGTTAAGTTCACATTATTTTACATCTAAATCACGTATTTACAATACATTTGGGTGAATATAAGAAATAGAAAAAAAATTTGGGAAAAAATTTGGTAAAAAATGGTGATAATTCCGCTAAATATCGTTTAAAGTCATTTGTATTGAACTAATCATACTTTTTATATTTTTATCGTTAAGTTCACATTATTTTACATCTAAAACACGTATTTACAATACATTTAGGTGAATATAAAAGGTCGTAAAAAAATTTTGAAATACAGGTGATGAATCCGCTAAATATCGTCTTAAGTCATTTCTATTAAACTAATCATACTTTTTATATTTTTAACGTTAAGTTCACATTATTTTACATCTAAAACACGTATTTACAATACATTTGGGTGAATACAAAAAATAGAAAAAAAATTTGGGAAAAAATTGGGTAAAAAATGGTGATAATTCCGCTAAATATCGTTTAAAGTCATTTGTATTGAACTAATCATACTTTTTATATTTTTATCGTTAAGTTCACATTATTTTACATCTAAAACACGTATTTACAATACATTTGGGTGAATACAAAAAATAGAAAAAAAATTTGGTAAAAAATGGTGATAATTCCGCTAAATATCGTTTAAAGTCATTTGTATTGAACTAATCATACTTTTTATATTTTTATCGTTAAGTTCACATAATTTTACATCTAAAACACGTCTTTACAATACATTTGGGTGAATATAAATGGTCGTAAAATAATTTTGAAATACAGGTGATGAATCCGCTAAATATCGTCTTAAGTCATTTCTATTAAACTAATCATACTTTTTATATTTTTAACGTTAAGTTCACATTATTTTACATCTAAAAAACGTGTTTACAATACATTTGGGTGAATACAAAAAATAGAAAAAAAATTTGGTAAAAAATGGTGATAATTCCGCTAAATATCGTTTAAAGTCATTTGTATTGAACTAATCATACTTTTTATATTTTTATCGTTAAGTTCACATTATTTTACATCTAAAACACGTATTTACAATACATTTGGGTGAATATAAGAAATAGAAAAAAAATTTGGGAAAAAATTTGGTAAAAAATGGTGATAATTCCGCTAAATATCGTTTAAAGTCATTTGTATTGAACTAATCATACTTTTTATATTTTTATCGTTAAGTTCACATTATTTTACATCTAAAACACGTATTTACAATACATTTGGGTGAATATAAAATGTCGTAAAAAAATTTTGAAATACAGGTGATGAATCCGCTAAATATCGTCTTAAGTCATTTCTATTAAACTAATCATACTTTTTATATTTTTAACGTTAAGTTCACATTATTTTACATCTAAAAAACGTGATTACAATACATTTGGGTGAATACAAAAAATAGAAAAAAAATTTGGTAAAAAATGGTGATAATTCCGCTAAATATCGTTTAAAGTCATTTGTATTGAACTAATCATACTTTTTATATTTTTATCCTTAAGTTCACATTATTTTACATCTAAAACACGTATTTACAATACATTTGGGTGAATATAAGAAATAGAAAAAAAATTTGGGAAAAAATTTGGTAAAAAATGGTGATAATTCCGCTAAATATCGTTTAAAGTCATTTGTATTGAACTAATCATACTTTTTATATTTTTATCGTTAAGTTCACATAATTTTACATCTAAAACACGTATTTACAATAAATTTGGGTGAATAAAAAAAATAGAAAAAAAATTTGGGAAAAAATTTGGTAAAAAATGGTGATAATTCCGCTAAATATCGTTTAAAGTCATTTGTATTGAACTAATCATACTTTTTATATTTTTATCGTTAAGTTCACATAATTTTACATCTAAAACACGGCTTTACAATACATTTGGGTGAATATAAAAGGTCGTAAAAAAATTTTGAAATACAGGTGATAATTCCGCTAAATATCGTTTAAAGTCATTTGTATTGAACTAATCATACTTTTTATATTTTTATCGTTAAGTTCACATTATTTTACATCTAAAACACGTATTTACAATACATTTGGGTGAATATATGAAATAGAAAAAAAATTTGGGAAAAAATTTGGTAAAAAATGGTGATAATTCCGCTAAATATCGTTTAAAGTCATTTGTATTGAACTAATCATACTTTTTATATTTTTATCGTTAAGTTCACATTATTTTACATCTAAAACACGTATTTACAATACATTTGGGTGAATATAAAAGGTCGTAAAAAAATTTTGAAATACAGGTGATGAATCCGCTAAATATCGTCTTAAGTCATTTCTATTAAACTAATCATACTTTTTATATTTTTAACGTTAAGTTCACATTATTTTACATCTAAAAAACGTGTTTACAATACATTTGGGTGAATACAAAAAATAGAAAAAAAATTTGGTAAAAAATGGTGATAATTCCGCTAAATATCGTTTAAAGTCATTTGTATTGAAATAATCATACTTTTTATATTTTTATCGTTAAGTTCACATTATTTTACATCTAAAACACGTATTTACAATACATTTGGGTGAATATAAGAAATAGAAAAAAAATTTGGGAAAAAATTTGGTAAAAAATGGTGATAATTCCGCTAAATATCGTTTAAAGTCATTTGTATTGAACTAATCATACTTTTTATATTTTTATCGTTAAGTTCACATAATTTTACATCTAAAACACGTCTTTACAATACATTTGGGTGAATATAAAAGGTCGTAAAAAAATTTTGAAATACAGGTGATGAATCCGCTAAATATCGTCTTAAGTCATTTCTATTAAACTAATCATACTTTTTATATTTTTAACGTTAAGTTCACATTATTTTACATCTAAAACAAGTGTTTACAATACATTTGGGTGAATACAAAAAATAGAAAAAAAATTTGGGAAAAAATTGGGTAAAAAATGGTGATAATTCAGCTAAATATCGTTTAAAGTCATTTCTATTAAACTAATCATACTTTTTATATTTTTAACGTTAAGTTCACATTATTTTACATCTAAAACACGTGTTTACAATACATTTGGGTGAATACAAAAAATAGAAAAAAAATTTGGTAAAAAATGGTGATAATTCCGCTAAATATCGTTTAAAGTCATTTGTATTGAACTAATCATACTTTTTATATTTTTATCGTTAAGTTCACATAATTTTACATCTAAAACACGTCTTTACAATACATTTGGGTGAATATAAATGGTCGTAAAATAATTTTGAAATACAGGTGATGAATCCGCTAAATATCGTCTTAAGTCATTTCTATTAAACTAATCATACTTTTTATATTTTTAACGTTAAGTTCACATTATTTTACATCTAAAAAACGTGTTTACAATACATTTGGGTGAATACAAAAAATAGAAAAAAAATTTGGTAAAAAATGGTGATAATTCCGCTAAATATCGTTTAAAGTCATTTGTATTGAACTAATCATACTTTTTATATTTTTATCGTTAAGTTCACATTATTTTACATCTAAAACACGTATTTACAATACATTTGGGTGAATATAAGAAATAGAAAAAAAATTTGGGAAAAAATTTGGTAAAAAATGGTGATAATTCCGCTAAATATCGTTTAAAGTCATTTGTATTGAACTAATCATACTTTTTATATTTTTATCGTTAAGTTCACATTATTTTACATCTAAAACACGTATTTACAATACATTTGGGTGAATATAAAATGTCGTAAAAAAATTTTGAAATACAGGTGATGAATCCGCTAAATATCGTCTTAAGTCATTTCTATTAAACTAATCATACTTTTTATATTTTTAACGTTAAGTTCACATTATTTTACATCTAAAAAACGTGTTTACAATACATTTGGGTGAATACAAAAAATAGAAAAAAAATTTGGTAAAAAATGGTGATAATTCCGCTAAATATCGTTTAAAGTCATTTGTATTGAACTAATCATACTTTTTATATTTTTATCGTTAAGTTCACATTATTTTACATCTAAAACACGTATTTACAATACATTTGGGTGAATATAAGAAATAGAAAAAAAATTTGGGAAAAAATTTGGTAAAAAATGGTGATAATTCCGCTAAATATCGTTTAAAGTCATTTGTATTGAACTAATCATACTTTTTATATTTTTATCGTTAAGTTCACATAATTTTACATCTAAAACACGTCTTTACAATACATTTGGGTGAATATAAAAGGTCGTAAAAAAATTTTGAAATACAGGTGATGAATCCGCTAAATATCGTCTTAAGTCATTTCTATTAAACTAATCATACTTTTTATATTTTTAACGTTAAGTTCACATTATTTTACATCTAAAACACGTATTTACAATACATTTGGGTGAATACAAAAAATAGAAAAAAAATTTGGGAAAAAATTGGGTAAAAAATGGTGATAATTCCGCTAAATATCGTTTAAAGTCATTTGTATTGAACTAATCATACTTTTTATATTTTTATCGTTAAGTTCACATAATTTTACATCTAAAACACGTCTTTACAATACATTTGGGTGAATATAAATGGTCGTAAAATAATTTTGAAATACAGGTGATGAATCCGCTAAATATCGTCTTAAGTCATTTCTATTAAACTAATCATACTTTTTATATTTTTAACGTTAAGTTCACATTATTTTACATCTAAAAAACGTGTTTACAATACATTTGGGTGAATACAAAAAATAGAAAAAAAATTTGGTAAAAAATGGTGATAATTCCGCTAAATATCTTTTAAAGTCATTTGTATTGAACTAATCATACTTTTTATATTTTTATCGTTAAGTTCACATTATTTTACATCTAAAACACGTATTTACAATACATTTGGGTGAATATAAGAAATAGAAAAAAAATTTGGGAAAAAATTTGGTAAAAAATGGTGATAATTCCGCTAAATATCGTTTAAAGTCATTTGTATTGAACTAATCATACTTTTTATATTTTTATCGTTAAGTTCACATTATTTTACATCTAAAACACGTATTTACAATACATTTGGGTGAATATAAAATGTCGTAAAAAAATTTTGAAATACAGGTGATGAATCCGCTAAATATCGTCTTAAGTCATTTCTATTAAACTAATCATACTTTTTATATTTTTAACGTTAAGTTCACATTATTTTACATCTAAAAAACGTGTTTACAATACATTTGGGTGAATACAAAAAATAGAAAAAAAATTGGGTAAAAAATGGTGATAATTCCGCTAAATATCGTTTAAAGTCATTTGTATTGAAATAATCATACTTTTTATATTTTTATCGTTAAGTTCACATTATTTTACATCTAAAACACGTATTTACAATACATTTGGGTGAATACAAAAAATAGAAAAAAAATTTGGTAAAAAATGGTGATAATTCCGCTAAATATCGTTTAAAGTCATTTGTATTGAACTAATCATACTTTTTATATTTTTATCGTTAAGTTCACATAATTTTACATCTAAAACACGTCTTTACAATACATTTGGGTGAATATAAAAGGTCGTAAAAAAATTTTGAAATACAGGTGATGAATCCGCTAAATATCGTCTTAAGTCATTTCTATTAAACTAATCATACTTTTTATATTTTTAACGTTAAGTTCACATTATTTTACATCTAAAAAACGTGTTTACAATACATTTGGGTGAATACAAAAAATAGAAAAAAAATTTGGTAAAAAATGGTGATAATTCCGCTAAATATCGTTTAAAGTCATTTGTATTGAAATAATCATACTTTTTATATTTTTATCGTTAAGTTCACATTATTTTACATCTAAAACACGTATTTACAATACATTTGGGTGAATATAAGAAATAGAAAAAAAATTTGGGAAAAAATTTGGTAAAAAATGGTGATAATTCCGCTAAATATCGTTTAAAGTCATTTGTATTGAACTAATCATACTTTTTATATTTTTATCGTTAAGTTCACATAATTTTACATCTAAAACACGTCTTTACAATACATTTGGGTGAATATAAAAGGTCGTAAAAAAATTTTGAAATACAGGTGATGAATCCGCTAAATATCGTCTTAAGTCATTTCTATTAAACTAATCATACTTTTTATATTTTTAACGTTAAGTTCACATTATTTTACATCTAAAAAACGTGTTTACAATACATTTGGGTGAATACAAAAAATAGAAAAAAAATTTGGTAAAAAATGGTGATAATTCCGCTAAATATCGTTTAAAGTCATTTGTATTGAACTAATCATACTTTTTATATTTTTATCGTTAAGTTCACATAATTTTACATCTAAAACACGTATTTACAATAAATTTGGGTGAATAAAAAAAATAGAAAAAAAATTTGGGAAAAAATTTGGTAAAAAATGGTGATAATTCCGCTAAATATCGTTTAAAGTCATTTGTATTGAACTAATCATACTTTTTATATTTTTATCGTTAAGTTCACATAATTTTACATCTAAAACACGGCTTTACAATACATTTGGGTGAATATAAAAGGTCGTAAAAAAATTTTGAAATACAGGTGATAATTCCGCTAAATATCGTTTAAAGTCATTTGTATTGAACTAATCATACTTTTTATATTTTTATCGTTAAGTTCACATTATTTTACATCTAAAACACGTATTTACAATACATTTGGGTGAATATATGAAATAGAAAAAAAATTTGGGAAAAAATTTGGTAAAAAATGGTGATAATTCCGCTAAATATCGTTTAAAGTCATTTGTATTGAACTAATCATACTTTTTATATTTTTATCGTTAAGTTCACATTATTTTACATCTAAAACACGTATTTACAATACATTTGGGTGAATATAAAAGGTCGTAAAAAAATTTTGAAATACAGGTGATGAATCCGCTAAATATCGTCTTAAGTCATTTCTATTAAACTAATCATACTTTTTATATTTTTAACGTTAAGTTCACATTATTTTACATCTAAAAAACGTGTTTACAATACATTTGGGTGAATACAAAAAATAGAAAAAAAATTTGGTAAAAAATGGTGATAATTCCGCTAAATATCGTTTAAAGTCATTTGTATTGAAATAATCATACTTTTTATATTTTTATCGTTAAGTTCACATTATTTTACATCTAAAACACGTATTTACAATACATTTGGGTGAATATAAGAAATAGAAAAAAAATTTGGGAAAAAATTTGGTAAAAAATGGTGATAATTCCGCTAAATATCGTTTACAGTCATTTGTATTGAACTAATCATACTTTTTATATTTTTATCGTTAAGTTCACATAATTTTACATCTAAAACACGTCTTTACAATACATTTGGGTGAATATAAAAGGTCGTAAAAAAATTTTGAAATACAGGTGATGAATCCGCTAAATATCGTCTTAAGTCATTTCTATTAAACTAATCATACTTTTTATATTTTTAACGTTAAGTTCACATTATTTTACATCTAAAACAAGTGTTTACAATACATTTGGGTGAATACAAAAAATAGAAAAAAAATTTGGGAAAAAATTGGGTAAAAAATGGTGATAATTCAGCTAAATATCGTTTAAAGTCATTTCTATTAAACTAATCATACTTTTTATATTTTTAACGTTAAGTTCACATTATTTTACATCTAAAACACGTGTTTACAATACATTTGGGTGAATACAAAAAATAGAAAAAAAATTTGGTAAAAAATGGTGATAATTCCGCTAAATATCGTTTAAAGTCATTTGTATTGAACTAATCATACTTTTTATATTTTTATCGTTAAGTTCACATAATTTTACATCTAAAACACGTCTTTACAATACATTTGGGTGAATATAAATGGTCGTAAAATAATTTTGAAATACAGGTGATGAATCCGCTAAATATCGTCTTAAGTCATTTCTATTAAACTAATCATACTTTTTATATTTTTAACGTTAAGTTCACATTATTTTACATCTAAAAAACGTGTTTACAATACATTTGGGTGAATACAAAAAATAGAAAAAAAATTTGGTAAAAAATGGTGATAATTCCGCTAAATATCGTTTAAAGTCATTTGTATTGAACTAATCATACTTTTTATATTTTTATCGTTAAGTTCACATTATTTTACATCTAAAACACGTATTTACAATACATTTGGGTGAATATAAGAAATAGAAAAAAAATTTGGGAAAAAATTTGGTAAAAAATGGTGATAATTCCGCTAAATATCGTTTAAAGTCATTTGTATTGAACTAATCATACTTTTTATATTTTTATCGTTAAGTTCACATTATTTTACATCTAAAACACGTATTTACAATACATTTGGGTGAATATAAGAAATAGAAAAAAAATTTGGGAAAAAATTTGGTAAAAAATGGTGATAATTCCGCTAAATATCGTTTAAAGTCATTTGTATTGAACTAATCATACTTTTTATATTTTTATCGTTAAGTTCACATAATTTTACATCTAAAACACGTATTTACAATACATTTAGGTGAATATAAAAGGTCGTAAAAAAATTTTGAAATACAGGTGATGAATCCGCTAAATATCGTCTTAAGTCATTTCTATTAAACTAATCATACTTTTTATATTTTTAACGTTAAGTTCACATTATTTTACATCTAAAACACGTATTTACAATACATTTGGGTGAATACAAAAAATAGAAAAAAAATTTGGGAAAAATTTGGGTAAAAAATGGTGATAATTCCGCTAAATATCGTTTAAAGTCATTTGTATTGAACTAATCATACTTTTTATATTTTTATCGTTAAGTTCACATTATTTTACATCTAAAACACGTATTTACAATACATTTGGGTGAATACAAAAAATAGAAAAAAAATTTGGTAAAAAATGGTGATAATTCCGCTAAATATCGTTTAAAGTCATTTGTATTGAACTAATCATACTTTTTATATTTTTATCGTTAAGTTCACATAATTTTACATCTAAAACACGTCTTTACAATACATTTGGGTGAATATAAAAGGTCGTAAAAAAATTTTGAAATACAGGTGATGAATCCGCTAAATATCGTCTTAAGTCATTTCTATTAAACTAATCATACTTTTTATATTTTTAACGTTAAGTTCACATTATTTTACATCTAAAAAACGTGTTTACAATACATTTGGGTGAATACAAAAAATAGAAAAAAAATTGGGTAAAAAATGGTGATAATTCCGCTAAATATCGTTTAAAGTCATTTGTATTGAAATAATCATACTTTTTATATTTTTATCGTTAAGTTCACATTATTTTACATCTAAAACACGTATTTACAATACATTTGGGTGAATACAAAAAATAGAAAAAAAATTTGGTAAAAAATGGTGATAATTCCGCTAAATATCGTTTAAAGTCATTTGTATTGAACTAATCATACTTTTTATATTTTTATCGTTAAGTTCACATAATTTTACATCTAAAACACGTCTTTACAATACATTTGGGTGAATATAAAAGGTCGTAAAAAAATTTTGAAATACAGGTGATGAATCCGCTAAATATCGTCTTAAGTCATTTCTATTAAACTAATCATACTTTTTATATTTTTAACGTTAAGTTCACATTATTTTACATCTAAAAAACGTGTTTACAATACATTTGGGTGAATACAAAAAATAGAAAAAAAATTTGGTAAAAAATGGTGATAATTCCGCTAAATATCGTTTAAAGTCATTTGTATTGAAATAATCATACTTTTTATATTTTTATCGTTAAGTTCACATTATTTTACATCTAAAACACGTATTTACAATACATTTGGGTGAATATAAGAAATAGAAAAAAAATTTGGGAAAAAATTTGGTAAAAAATGGTGATAATTCCGCTAAATATCGTTTAAAGTCATTTGTATTGAACTAATCATACTTTTTATATTTTTATCGTTAAGTTCACATAATTTTACATCTAAAACACGTCTTTACAATACATTTGGGTGAATATAAAAGGTCGTAAAAAAATTTTGAAATACAGGTGATGAATCCGCTAAATATCGTCTTAAGTCATTTCTATTAAACTAATCATACTTTTTATATTTTTAACGTTAAGTTCACATTATTTTACATCTAAAAAACGTGTTTACAATACATTTGGGTGAATACAAAAAATAGAAAAAAAATTTGGTAAAAAATGGTGATAATTCCGCTAAATATCGTTTAAAGTCATTTGTATTGAACTAATCATACTTTTTATATTTTTATCGTTAAGTTCACATTATTTTACATCTAAATCACGTATTTACAATACATTTGGGTGAATATAAGAAATAGAAAAAAAATTTGGGAAAAAATTTGGTAAAAAATGGTGATAATTCCGCTAAATATCGTTTAAAGTCATTTGTATTGAACTAATCATACTTTTTATATTTTTATCGTTAAGTTCACATTATTTTACATCTAAAACACGTATTTACAATACATTTGGGTGAATATAAAAGGTCGTAAAAAAATTTTGAAATACAGGTGATGAATCCGCTAAATATCGTCTTAAGTCATTTCTATTAAACTAATCATACTTTTTATATTTTTAACGTTAAGTTCACATTATTTTACATCTAAAACAAGTGTTTACAATACATTTGGGTGAATACAAAAAATAGAAAAAAAATTTGGGAAAAAATTGGGTAAAAAATGGTGATAATTCCGCTAAATATCGTTTAAAGTCATTTGTATTGAACTAATCATACTTTTTATATTTTTATCGTTAAGTTCACATTATTTTACATCTAAAACACGTATTTACAATACATTTGGGTGAATACAAAAAATAGAAAAAAAATTTGGTAAAAAATGGTGATAATTCCGCTAAATATCGTTTAAAGTCATTTGTATTGAACTAATCATACTTTTTATATTTTTATCGTTAAGTTCACATTATTTTACATCTAAAACACGTATTTACAATACATTTGGGTGAATATAAGAAATAGAAAAAAAATTTGGGAAAAAATTTGGTAAAAAATGGTGATAATTCCGCTAAATATCGTTTAAAGTCATTTGTATTGAACTAATCATACTTTTTATATTTTTATCGTTAAGTTCACATTATTTTACATCTAAAACACGTATTTACAATACATTTGGGTGAATACAAAAAATAGAAAAAAAATTTGGTAAAAAATGGTGATAATTCCGCTAAATATCGTTTAATGTCATTTGTATTGAACTAATCATACTTTTTATATTTTTATCGTTAAGTTCACATAATTTTACATCTAAAACACGTCTTTACAATACATTTGGGTGAATATAAAAGGTCGTAAAAAAATTTTGAAATACAGGTGATGAATCCGCTAAATATCGTCTTAAGTCATTTCTATTAAACTAATCATACTTTTTATATTTTTAACGTTAAGTTCACATTATTTTACATCTTAAAAACGTGTTTACAATACATTTGGGTGAATACAAAAAATAGAAAAAAAATTTGGTAAAAAATGGTGATAATTCCGCTAAATATCGTTTAAAGTCATTTGTATTGAACTAATCATACTTTTTATATTTTTATCGTTAAGTTCACATTATTTTACATCTAAATCACGTATTTACAATACATTTGGGTGAATATAAGAAATAGAAAAAAAATTTGGGAAAAAATTTGGTAAAAAATGGTGATAATTCCGCTAAATATCGTTTAAAGTCATTTGTATTGAACTAATCATACTTTTTATATTTTTATCGTTAAGTTCACATTATTTTACATCTAAAACACGTATTTACAATACATTTGGGTGAATATAAAAGGTCGTAAAAAAATTTTGAAATACAGGTGATGAATCCGCTAAATATCGTCTTAAGTCATTTCTATAAAACTAATCATACTTTTTATATTTTTAACGTTAAGTTCACATTATTTTACATCTAAAACACGTGTTTACAATACATTTGGGTGAATACAAAAAATAGAAAAAAAATTTGGGAAAAAATTTGGTAAAAAATGGTGATAATTCCGCTAAATATCGTTTAAAGTCATTTGTATTGAACTAATCATACTTTTGATATTTTTATCGTTAAGTTCACATTATTTTACATCTAAAACACGTATTTACAATACATTTGGGTGAATAAAAAAAATAGAAAAAAAATTTGGGAAAAAATTTGGTAAAAAATGGTGATAATTCCGCTAAATATCGTTTAAAGTCATTTGTATTGAACTAATCATACTTTTTATATTTTTATCGTTAAGTTCACATTATTTTACATCTAAAACACGTATTTACAATACATTTGGGTGAATATAAGAAATAGAAAAAAAATTTGGGAAAAAATTTGGTAAAAAATGGTGATAATTCCGCTAAATAACGTTTAAAGTCATTTGTATTGAACTAATCATACTTTTTATATTTTTATCGTTAAGTTCACATTATTTTACATCTAAAACACGTATTTACAATACATTTGGGTGAATATAAAAGGTCGTAAAAAAATTTTGAAATACAGGTGATGAATCCGCTAAATATCGTCTTAAGTCATTTCTATTAAACTAATCATACTTTTTATATTTTTAACGTTAAGTTCACATTATTTTACATCTAAAAAACGTGTTTACAATACATTTGGGTGAATACAAAAAATAGAAAAAAAATTTGGTAAAAAATGGTGATAATTCCGCTAAATATCGTTTAAAGTCATTTGTATTGAACTAATCATACTTTTTATATTTTTATCGTTAAGTTCACATTATTTTACATCTAATACACGTATTTACAATACATTTGGGTGAATATAAGAAATAGAAAAAAAATTTGGGAAAAAATTTGGTAAAAAATGGTGATAATTCCGCTAAATATCGTTTAATGTCATTTGTATTGAACTAATCATACTTTTTATATTTTTATCGTTAAGTTCACATAATTTTACATCTAAAACACGTCTTTACAATACATTTGGGTGAATATAAGAAATAGAAAAAAAATTTGGGAAAAAATTTGGTAAAAAATGGTGATAATTCCGCTAAATATCGTTTAAAGTCATTTGTATTGAACTAATCATACTTTTTATATTTTTATCGTTAGGTTCACATTATTTTACATCTAAAACACGTATTTACAATACATTTGGGTGAATATAAAAGGTCGTAAAAAAATTTTGAAATACAGGTGATGAATCCGCTAAATATCGTCTTAAGTCATTTCTATTAAACTAATCATACTTTTTATATTTTTAACGTTAAGTTCACATTATTTTACATCTAAAACACGTGTTTACAATACATTTGGGTGAATACAAAAAATAGAAAAAAAATTTGGGAAAAAATTTGGTAAAAAATGGTGATAATTCCGCTAAATATCGTTTAAAGTCATTTGTATTGAACTAATCATACTTTTGATATTTTTATCGTTAAGTTCACATTATTTTACATCTAAAATACGTATTTACAATACATTTGGGTGAATAAAAAAAATAGAAAAAAAATTTGGGAAAAAATTTGGTAAAAAATGGTGATAATTCCGCTAAATATCGTTTAAAGTCATTTGTATTGAACTAATCATACTTTTTATATTTTTATCGTTAAGTTCACATAATTTTACATCTAAAACACGTATTTACAATACATTTGGGTGAATACAAAAAATAGAAAAAAAATTTGGGAAAAAATTTGGTAAAAAATGGTGATAATTCCGCTAAATATCGTTTAAAGTCATTTGTATTGAACTAATCATACTTTTTATATTTTTATCGTTAAGTTCACATTATTTTACATCTAAAACACGTATTTACAATACATTTGGGTGAATATAAAAGGTCGTAAAAAAATTTTGAAATACAGGTGATGAATCCGCTAAATATCGTCTTAAGTCATTACTATTAAACTAATCATACTTTTTATATTTTTAACGTTAAGTTCACATTATTTTACATCTAAAACACGTGTTTACAATACATTTGGGTGAATACAAAAAATAGAAAAAAAATTTGGGAAAAAATTGGGTAAAAAATGGTGATAATTCCGCTAAATATCGTTTAAAGTCATTTGTATTGAACTAATCATACTTTTTATATTTTTATCGTTAAGTTCACATTATTTTACATCTAAAACACGTATTTACAATACATTTGGGTGAATATAAGAAATAGAAAAAAAATTTGGGAAAAAAATTGGTAAAAAATGGTGATAATTCCGCTAAATATCGTTTAAAGTCATTTGTATTGAACTAATCATACTTTTTATATTTTTATCGTTAGGTTCACATTATTTTACATCTAAAACACGTATTTACAATACATTTGGGTGAATATAAAAGGTCGTAAAAAAATTTTGAAATACAGGTGATGAATCCGCTAAATATCGTCTTAAGTCATTTCTATTAAACTAATCATACTTTTTATATTTTTAACGTTAAGTTCACATTATTTTACATCTAAAACACGTGTTTACAATACATTTGGGTGAATACAAAAAATAGAAAAAAAATTTGGGAAAAAATTTGGTAAAAAATGGTGATAATTCCGCTAAATATCGTTTAAAGTCATTTGTATTGAACTAATCATACTTTTGATATTTTTATCGTTAAGTTCACATTATTTTACATCTAAAATACGTATTTACAATACATTTGGGTGAATAAAAAAAATAGAAAAAAAATTTGGGAAAAAATTTGGTAAAAAATGGTGATAATTCCGCTAAATATCGTTTAAAGTCATTTGTATTGAACTAATCATACTTTTTATATTTTTATCGTTAAGTTCACATAATTTTACATCTAAAACACGTATTTACAATACATTTGGGTGAATACAAAAAATAGAAAAAAAATTTGGGAAAAAATTTGGTAAAAAATGGTGATAATTCCGCTAAATATCGTTTAAAGTCATTTGTATTGAACTAATCATACTTTTTATATTTTTATCGTTAAGTTCACATAATTTTACATCTAAAACACGTCTTTACAATACATTTGGGTGAATATAAAAGGTCGTAAAAAAATTTTGAAATACAGGTGATAAATCCGCTAAATATCGTTTAAAGTCATTTGTATTGAACTAATCATACTTTTTATATTTTTATCGTTAAGTTCACATTATTTTACATCTAAAACACGTATTTACAATACATTTGGGTGAATACAAAAAATAGAAAAAAAATTTGGTAAAAAATGGTGATAATTCCGCTAAATATCGTTTAAAGTCATTTGTATTGAACTAATCATACTTTTTATATTTTTATCGTTAAGTACACATTATTTTACATCTAAAACACGTATTTACAATACATTTGGGTGAATAAAAAAAATAGAAAAAAAATTTGGGAAAAAATTTGGTAAAAAATGGTGATAATTCCGCTAAATATCGTTTAAAGTCATTTGTATTGAACTAATCATACTTTTTATATTTTTATCGTTAAGTTCACATAATTTTACATCTAAAACACGTATTTACAATACATTTGGGTGAATACAAAAAATAGAAAAAAAATTTGGGAAAAAATTTGGTAAAAAATGGTGATAATTCCGCTAAATATCGTTTAAAGTCATTTGTATTGAACTAATCATACTTTTTATATTTTTATCGTTAAGTTCACATAATTTTACATCTAAAACACGTCTTTACAATACATTTGGGTGAATATAAAAGGTCGTAAAAAAATTTTGAAATACAGGTGATAAATCCGCTAAATATCGTCTTAAGTCATTTCTATTAAACTAATCATACTTTTTATATTTTTAACGTTAAGTTCACATTATTTTACATCTAAAACACGTATTTACAATACATTTGGGTGAATACAAAAAATAGAAAAAAAATTTGGTAAAAAATGGTGATAATTCCGCTAAATATCGTTTAAAGTCATTTGTATTGAACTAATCATACTTTTTATATTTTTATCGTTAAGTTCACATAATTTTACATCTAAAACACGTCTTTACAATACATTTGGGTGAATATAAATGGTCGTAAAAAAATTTTGAAATACAGGTGATGAATCCGCTAAATATCGTCTTAAGTCATTTCTATTAAACTAATCATACTTTTTATATTTTTAACGTTAAGTTCACATTATTTTACATCTAAAAAACGTGTTTACAATACATTTGGGTGAATACAAAAAATAGAAAAAAAATTTGGTAAAAAATGGTGATAATTCCGCTAAATATCGTTTAAAGTCATTTGTATTGAACTAATCATACTTTTTATATTTTTATCGTTAAGTTCACATTATTTTACATCTAAATCACGTATTTACAATACATTTGGGTGAATATAAGAAATAGAAAAAAAATTTTGGAAAAAATTTGGTAAAAATTGGTGATAATTCCGCTAAATATCGTTTAAAGTCATTTGTATTGAACTAATCATACTTTTTATATTTTTATCGTTAAGTTCACATTATTTTACATCTAAAACACGTATTTACAATACATTTGGGTGAATATAAAAGGTCGTAAAAAAAGTTTGAAATACAGGTGATGAATCCGCTAAATATCGTCTTAAGTCATTTCTATTAAACTAATCATACTTTTTATATTTTTAACGTTAAGTTCACATTATTTTACATCTAAAACAAGTGTTTACAATACATTTGGGTGAATACAAAAAATAGAAAAAAAATTTGGGAAAAAATTGGGTAAAAAATGGTGATAATTCCGCTAAATATCGTTTAAAGTCATTTGTATTGAACTAATCATACTTTTTATATTTTTATCGTTAAGTTCACATTATTTTACATCTAAAACACGTATTTACAATACATTTGGGTGAATACAAAAAATAGAAAAAAAATTTGGTAAAAAATGGTGATAATTCCGCTAAATATCGTTTAAAGTCATTTGTATTGAACTAATCATACTTTTTATATTTTTATCGTTAAGTTCACATAATTTTACATCTAAAACACGTCTTTACAATACATTTGGGTGAATATAAATGGTCGTAAAATAATTTTGAAATACAGGTGATGAATCCGCTAAATATCGTCTTAAGTCATTTCTATTAAACTAATCATACTTTTTATATTTTTAACGTTAAGTTCACATTATTTTACATCTAAAAAACGTGTTTACAATACATTTGGGTGAATACAAAAAATAGAAAAAAAATTTGGTAAAAAATGGTGATAATTCCGCTAAATATCGTTTAAAGTCATTTGTATTGAACTAATCATACTTTTTATATTTTTATCGTTAAGTTCACATTATTTTACATCTAAAACACGTATTTACAATACATTTGGGTGAATATAAGAAATAGAAAAAAAATTTGGGAAAAAATTTGGTAAAAAATGGTGATAATTCCGCTAAATATCGTTTAAAGTCATTTGTATTGAACTAATCATACTTTTTATATTTTTATCGTTAAGTTCACATTATTTTACATCTAAAACACGTATTTACAATACATTTGGGTGAATATAAAATGTCGTAAAAAAATTTTGAAATACAGGTGATGAATCCGCTAAATATCGTCTTAAGTCATTTCTATTAAACTAATCATACTTTTTATATTTTTAACGTTAAGTTCACATTATTTTACATCTAAAAAACGTGTTTACAATACATTTGGGTGAATACAAAAAATAGAAAAAAAATTTGGTAAAAAATGGTGATAATTCCGCTAAATATCGTTTAAAGTCATTTGTATTGAAATAATCATACTTTTTATATTTTTATCGTTAAGTTCACAATATTTTACATCTAAAACACGTATTTACAATACATTTGGGTGAATACAAAAAATAGAAAAAAAATTTGGTAAAAAATGGTGATAATTCCGCTAAATATCGTTTAATGTCATTTGTATTGAACTAATCATACTTTTTATATTTTTATCGTTAAGTTCACATAATTTTACATCTAAAACACGTCTTTACAATACATTTGGGTGAATATAAAAGGTCGTAAAAAAATTTTGAAATACAGGTGATGAATCCGCTAAATATCGTCTTAAGTCATTTCTATTAAACTAATCATACTTTTTATATTTTTAACGTTAAGTTCACATTATTTTACATCTAAAACACGTGTTTACAATACATTTGGGTGAATACAAAAAATAGAAAAAAAATTTGGGAAAAAATTTGGTAAAAAATGGTGATAATTCCGCTAAATATCGTTTAAAGTCATTTGTATTGAACTAATCATACTTTTGATATTTTTATCGTTAAGTTCACATTATTTTACATCTAAAACACGTATTTACAATACATTTGGGTGAATAAAAAAAATAGAAAAAAAATTTGGGAAAAAATTTGGTAAAAAATGGTGATAATTCCGCTAAATATCGTTTAAAGTCATTTGTATTGAACTAATCATACTTTTTATATTTTTATCGTTAAGTTCACATTATTTTACATCTAAAACACGTATTTACAATACATTTGGGTGAATATAAGAAATAGAAAAAAAATTTGGGAAAAAATTTGGTAAAAAATGGTGATAATTCCGCTAAATAACGTTTAAAGTCATTTGTATTGAACTAATCATACTTTTTATATTTTTATCGTTAATTTCACATTATTTTACATCTAAAACACGTATTTACAATACATTTGGGTGAATATAAAAGGTCGTAAAAAAATTTTGAAATACAGGTGATGAATCCGCTAAATATCGTCTTAAGTCATTTCTATTAAACTAATCATACTTTTTATATTTTTAACGTTAAGTTCACATTATTTTACATCTAAAAAACGTGTTTACAATACATTTGGGTGAATACAAAAAATAGAAAAAAAATTTGGTAAAAAATGGTGATAATTCCGCTAAATATCGTTTAAAGTCATTTGTATTGAACTAATCATACTTTTTATATTTTTATCGTTAAGTTCACATTATTTTACATCTAATACACGTATTTACAATACATTTGGGTGAATATAAGAAATAGAAAAAAAATTTGGGAAAAAATTTGGTAAAAAATGGTGATAATTCCGCTAAATATCGTTTAATGTCATTTGTATTGAACTAATCATACTTTTTATATTTTTATCGTTAAGTTCACATAATTTTACATCTAAAACACGTCTTTACAATACATTTGGGTGAATATAAGAAATAGAAAAAAAATTTGGGAAAAAATTTGGTAAAAAATGGTGATAATTCCGCTAAATATCGTTTAAAGTCATTTGTATTGAACTAATCATACTTTTTATATTTTTATCGTTAGGTTCACATTATTTTACATCTAAAACACGTATTTACAATACATGTGGGTGAATATAAAAGGTCGTAAAAAAATTTTGAAATACAGGTGATGAATCCGCTAAATATCGTCTTAAGTCATTTCTATTAAACTAATCATACTTTTTATATTTTTAACGTTAAGTTCACATTATTTTACATCTAAAACACGTGTTTACAATACATTTGGGTGAATACAAAAAATAGAAAAAAAATTTGGGAAAAAATTTGGTAAAAAATGGCGATAATTCCGCTAAATATCGTTTAAAGTCATTTGTATTGAACTAATCATACTTTTGATATTTTTATCGTTAAGTTCACATTATTTTACATCTAAAATACGTATTTACAATACATTTGGGTGAATAAAAAAAATAGAAAAAAAATTTGGGAAAAAATTTGGTAAAAAATGGTGATAATTCCGCTAAATATCGTTTAAAGTCATTTGTATTGAACTAATCATACTTTTGATATTTTTATCGTTAAGTTCACATTATTTTACATCTAAAATACGTATTTACAATACATTTGGGTGAATAAAAAAAATAGAAAAAAAATTTGGGAAAAAATTTGGTAAAAAATGGTGATAATTCCGCTAAATATCGTTTAAAGTCATTTGTATTGAACTAATCATACTTTTTATATTTTTATCGTTAAGTTCACATTATTTTACATCTAAATCACGTATTTACAATACATTTGGGTGAATATAAGAAATAGAAAAAAAATTTTGGAAAAAATTTGGTAAAAATTGGTGATAATTCCGCTAAATATCGTTTAAAGTCATTTGTATTGAACTAATCATACTTTTTATATTTTTATCGTTAAGTTCACATTATTTTACATCTAAAACACGTATTTACAATACATTTGGGTGAATATAAAAGGTCGTAAAAAAAGTTTGAAATACAGGTGATGAATCCGCTAAATATCGTCTTAAGTCATTTCTATTAAACTAATCATACTTTTTATATTTTTAACGTTAAGTTCACATTATTTTACATCTAAAACAAGTGTTTACAATACATTTGGGTGAATACAAAAAATAGAAAAAAAATTTGGGAAAAAATTGGGTAAAAAATGGTGATAATTCCGCTAAATATCGTTTAAAGTCATTTGTATTGAACTAATCATACTTTTTATATTTTTATCGTTAAGTTCACATTATTTTACATCTAAAACACGTATTTACAATACATTTGGGTGAATACAAAAAATAGAAAAAAAATTTGGTAAAAAATGGTGATAATTCCGCTAAATATCGTTTAAAGTCATTTGTATTGAACTAATCATACTTTTTATATTTTTATCGTTAAGTTCACATAATTTTACATCTAAAACACGTCTTTACAATACATTTGGGTGAATATAAATGGTCGTAAAATAATTTTGAAATACAGGTGATGAATCCGCTAAATATCGTCTTAAGTCATTTCTATTAAACTAATCATACTTTTTATATTTTTAACGTTAAGTTCACATTATTTTACATCTAAAAAACGTGTTTACAATACATTTGGGTGAATACAAAAAATAGAAAAAAAATTTGGTAAAAAATGGTGATAATTCCGCTAAATATCGTTTAAAGTCATTTGTATTGAACTAATCATACTTTTTATATTTTTATCGTTAAGTTCACATTATTTTACATCTAAAACACGTATTTACAATACATTTGGGTGAATATAAGAAATAGAAAAAAAATTTGGGAAAAAATTTGGTAAAAAATGGTGATAATTCCGCTAAATATCGTTTAAAGTCATTTGTATTGAACTAATCATACTTTTTATATTTTTATCGTTAAGTTCACATTATTTTACATCTAAAACACGTATTTACAATACATTTGGGTGAATATAAAATGTCGTAAAAAAATTTTGAAATACAGGTGATGAATCCGCTAAATATCGTCTTAAGTCATTTCTATTAAACTAATCATACTTTTTATATTTTTAACGTTAAGTTCACATTATTTTACATCTAAAAAACGTGTTTACAATACATTTGGGTGAATACAAAAAATAGAAAAAAAATTTGGTAAAAAATGGTGATAATTCCGCTAAATATCGTTTAAAGTCATTTGTATTGAAATAATCATACTTTTTATATTTTTATCGTTAAGTTCACAATATTTTACATCTAAAACACGTATTTACAATACATTTGGGTGAATACAAAAAATAGAAAAAAAATTTGGTAAAAAATGGTGATAATTCCGCTAAATATCGTTTAATGTCATTTGTATTGAACTAATCATACTTTTTATATTTTTATCGTTAAGTTCACATAATTTTACATCTAAAACACGTCTTTACAATACATTTGGGTGAATATAAAAGGTCGTAAAAAAATTTTGAAATACAGGTGATGAATCCGCTAAATATCGTCTTAAGTCATTTCTATTAAACTAATCATACTTTTTATATTTTTAACGTTAAGTTCACATTATTTTACATCTAAAACACGTGTTTACAATACATTTGGGTGAATACAAAAAATAGAAAAAAAATTTGGGAAAAAATTTGGTAAAAAATGGTGATAATTCCGCTAAATATCGTTTAAAGTCATTTGTATTGAACTAATCATACTTTTGATATTTTTATCGTTAAGTTCACATTATTTTACATCTAAAACACGTATTTACAATACATTTGGGTGAATAAAAAAAATAGAAAAAAAATTTGGGAAAAAATTTGGTAAAAAATGGTGATAATTCCGCTAAATATCGTTTAAAGTCATTTGTATTGAACTAATCATACTTTTTATATTTTTATCGTTAAGTTCACATTATTTTACATCTAAAACACGTATTTACAATACATTTGGGTGAATATAAGAAATAGAAAAAAAATTTGGGAAAAAATTTGGTAAAAAATGGTGATAATTCCGCTAAATAACGTTTAAAGTCATTTGTATTGAACTAATCATACTTTTTATATTTTTATCGTTAATTTCACATTATTTTACATCTAAAACACGTATTTACAATACATTTGGGTGAATATAAAAGGTCGTAAAAAAATTTTGAAATACAGGTGATGAATCCGCTAAATATCGTCTTAAGTCATTTCTATTAAACTAATCATACTTTTTATATTTTTAACGTTAAGTTCACATTATTTTACATCTAAAAAACGTGTTTACAATACATTTGGGTGAATACAAAAAATAGAAAAAAAATTTGGTAAAAAATGGTGATAATTCCGCTAAATATCGTTTAAAGTCATTTGTATTGAACTAATCATACTTTTTATATTTTTATCGTTAAGTTCACATTATTTTACATCTAATACACGTATTTACAATACATTTGGGTGAATATAAGAAATAGAAAAAAAATTTGGGAAAAAATTTGGTAAAAAATGGTGATAATTCCGCTAAATATCGTTTAATGTCATTTGTATTGAACTAATCATACTTTTTATATTTTTATCGTTAAGTTCACATAATTTTACATCTAAAACACGTCTTTACAATACATTTGGGTGAATATAAGAAATAGAAAAAAAATTTGGGAAAAAATTTGGTAAAAAATGGTGATAATTCCGCTAAATATCGTTTAAAGTCATTTGTATTGAACTAATCATACTTTTTATATTTTTATCGTTAGGTTCACATTATTTTACATCTAAAACACGTATTTACAATACATGTGGGTGAATATAAAAGGTCGTAAAAAAATTTTGAAATACAGGTGATGAATCCGCTAAATATCGTCTTAAGTCATTTCTATTAAACTAATCATACTTTTTATATTTTTAACGTTAAGTTCACATTATTTTACATCTAAAACACGTGTTTACAATACATTTGGGTGAATACAAAAAATAGAAAAAAAATTTGGGAAAAAATTTGGTAAAAAATGGCGATAATTCCGCTAAATATCGTTTAAAGTCATTTGTATTGAACTAATCATACTTTTGATATTTTTATCGTTAAGTTCACATTATTTTACATCTAAAATACGTATTTACAATACATTTGGGTGAATAAAAAAAATAGAAAAAAAATTTGGGAAAAAATTTGGTAAAAAATGGTGATAATTCCGCTAAATATCGTTTAAAGTCATTTGTATTGAACTAATCATACTTTTTATATTTTTATCGTTAAGTTCACATAATTTTACATCTAAAACACGTATTTACAATACATTTGGGTGAATACAAAAAATAGAAAAAAAATTTGGGAAAAAATTTGGTAAAAAATGGTGATAATTCCGCTAAATATCGTTTAAAGTCATTTGTATTGAACTAATCATACTTTTTATATTTTTATCGTTAAGTTCACATTATTTTACATCTAAAACACGTATTTACAATACATTTGGGTGAATATAAAAGGTCGTAAAAAAATTTTGAAATACAGGTGATGAATCCGCTAAATATCGTCTTAAGTCATTACTATTAAACTAATCATACTTTTTATATTTTTAACGTTAAGTTCACATTATTTTACATCTAAAACACGTGTTTACAATACATTTGGGTGAATACAAAAAATAGAAAAAAAATTTGGGAAAAAATTGGGTAAAAAATGGTGATAATTCCGCTAAATATCGTTTAAAGTCATTTGTATTGAACTAATCATACTTTTTATATTTTTATCATTAAGTTCACATTATTTTACATCTAAAACACGTATTTACAATACATTTGGGTGAATATAAGAAATAGAAAAAAAATTTGGGAAAAAAATTGGTAAAAAATGGTGATAATTCCGCTAAATATCGTTTAAAGTCATTTGTATTGAACTAATCATACTTTTTATATTTTTATCGTTAGGTTCACATTATTTTACATCTAAAACACGTATTTACAATACATTTGGGTGAATATAAAAGGTCGTAAAAAAATTTTGAAATACAGGTGATGAATCCGCTAAATATCGTCTTAAGTCATTTCTATTAAACTAATCATACTTTTTATATTTTTAACGTTAAGTTCACATTATTTTACATCTAAAACACGTGTTTACAATACATTTGGGTGAATACAAAAAATAGAAAAAAAATTTGGGAAAAAATTTGGTAAAAAATGGTGATAATTCCGCTAAATATCGTTTAAAGTCATTTGTATTGAACTAATCATACTTTTGATATTTTTATCGTTAAGTTCACATTATTTTACATCTAAAATACGTATTTACAATACATTTGGGTGAATAAAAAAAATAGAAAAAAAATTTGGGAAAAAATTTGGTAAAAAATGGTGATAATTCCGCTAAATATCGTTTAAAGTCATTTGTATTGAACTAATCATACTTTTTATATTTTTATCGTTAAGTTCACATAATTTTACATCTAAAACACGTATTTACAATACATTTGGGTGAATACAAAAAATAGAAAAAAAATTTGGGAAAAAATTTGGTAAAAAATGGTGATAATTCCGCTAAATATCGTTTAAAGTCATTTGTATTGAACTAATCATACTTTTTATATTTTTATCGTTAAGTTCACATAATTTTACATCTAAAACACGTCTTTACAATACATTTGGGTGAATATAAAAGGTCGTAAAAAAATTTTGAAATACAGGTGATAAATCCGCTAAATATCGTCTTAAGTCATTTCTATTAAACTAATCATACTTTTTATATTTTTAACGTTAAGTTCACATTATTTTACATCTAAAACACGTATTTACAATACATTTGGGTGAATACAAAAAATAGAAAAAAAATTTGGTAAAAAATGGTGATAATTCCGCTAAATATCGTTTAAAGTCATTTGTATTGAACTAATCATACTTTTTATATTTTTATCGTTAAGTTCACATAATTTTACATCTAATACACGTCTTTACAATACATTTGGGTGAATATAAATGGTCGTAAAATAATTTTGAAATACAGGTGATGAATCCGCTAAATATCGTCTTAAGTCATTTCTATTAAACTAATCATACTTTTTATATTTTTAACGTTAAGTTCACATTATTTTACATCTAAAAAACGTGTTTACAATACATTTTGGTGAATACAAAAAATAGAAAAAAAATTTGGTAAAAAATGGTGATAATTCCGCTAAATATCGTTTAAAGTCATTTGTATTGAAATAATCATACTTTTTATATTTTTATCGTTAAGTTCACATTATTTTACATCTAAAACACGTATTTACAATACATTTGGTTGAATATAAGAAATAGAAAAAAAATTTGGGAAAAAATTTGGTAAAAAATGGTGATAATTCCGCTAAATATCGTTTAAAGTCATTTGTATTGAACTAATCATACTTTTTATATTTTTATCGTTAAGTTCACATTATTTTACATCTAAAACACGTATTTACAATACATTTGGGTGAATACAAAAAATAGAAAAAAAATTTGGGAAAAAATTTGGTAAAAAATGGTGATAATTCCGCTAAATATCGTTTAAAGTCATTTGTATTGAACTAATCATACTTTTTATATTTTTATCGTTAAGTTCACATAATTTTATATCTAAAACACGTCTTTACAATACATTTGGGTGAATATAAAAGGTCGTAAAAAAATTTTGAAATACAGGTGATGAATCCGCTAAATATCGTCTTAAGTCATTTCTATTAAACTAATCATACTTTTTATATTTTTAACGTTAAGTTCACATTATTTTACATCTTTAAAACGTGTTTACAATACATTTGGGTGAATACAAAAAATAGAAAAAAAATTTGGTAAAAAATGGTGATAATTCCGCTAAATATCGTTTAAAGTCATTTGTATTGAACTAATCATACTTTTTATATTTTTATCGTTAAGTTCACATTATTTTACATCTAAATCACGTATTTACAATACATTTGGGTGAATATAAGAAATAGAAAAAAAATTTGGGAAAAAATTTGGTAAAAAATGGTGATAATTCCGCTAAATATCGTTTAAAGTCATTTGTATTGAACTAATCATACTTTTTATATTTTTATCGTTAAGTTCACATTATTTTACATCTAAAACACGTATTTACAATACATTTGGGTGAATATAAGAAATAGAAAAAAAATTTGGGAAAAAATTTGGTAAAAAATGGTGATAATTCCGCTAAATATCGTTTAAAGTCATTTGTATTGAACTAATCATACTTTTTATATTTTTATCGTTAGGTTCACATTATTTTACATCTAAAACACGTATTTACAATACATTTGGGTGAATATAAAAGGTCGTAAAAAAATTTTGAAATACAGGTGATGAATCCGCTAAATATCGTCTTAAGTCATTTCTATTAAACTAATCATACTTTTTATATTTTTAACGTTAAGTTCACATTATTTTACATCTAAAACACGTATTTACAATACATTTGGTTGAATATAAGAAATAGAAAAAAAATTTGGGAAAAAATTTGGTAAAAAATGGTGATAATTCCGCTAAATATCGTTTAAAGTCATTTGTATTGAACTAATCATACTTTTTATATTTTTATCGTTAAGTTCACATTATTTTACATCTAAAACACGTATTTACAATACATTTGGGTGAATACAAAAAATAGAAAAAAAATTTGGGAAAAAATTTGGTAAAAAATGGTGATAATTCCGCTAAATATCGTTTAAAGTCATTTGTATTGAACTAATCATACTTTTTATATTTTTATCGTTAAGTTCACATAATTTTATATCTAAAACACGTCTTTACAATACATTTGGGTGAATATAAAAGGTCGTAAAAAAATTTTGAAATACAGGTGATGAATCCGCTAAATATCGTCTTAAGTCATTTCTATTAAACTAATCATACTTTTTATATTTTTAACGTTAAGTTCACATTATTTTACATCTTAAAAACGTGTTTACAATACATTTGGGTGAATACAAAAAATAGAAAAAAAATTTGGTAAAAAATGGTGATAATTCCGCTAAATATCGTTTAAAGTCATTTGTATTGAACTAATCATACTTTTTATATTTTTATCGTTAAGTTCACATTATTTTACATCTAAATCACGTATTTACAATACATTTGGGTGAATATAAGAAATAGAAAAAAAATTTGGGAAAAAATTTGGTAAAAAATGGTGATAATTCCGCTAAATATCGTTTAAAGTCATTTGTATTGAACTAATCATACTTTTTATATTTTTATCGTTAAGTTCACATTATTTTACATCTAAAACACGTATTTACAATACATTTGGGTGAATATAAGAAATAGAAAAAAAATTTGGGAAAAAATTTGGTAAAAAATGGTGATAATTCCGCTAAATATCGTTTAAAGTCATTTGTATTGAACTAATCATACTTTTTATATTTTTATCGTTAGGTTCACATTATTTTACATCTAAAACACGTATTTACAATACATTTGGGTGAATATAAAAGGTCGTAAAAAAATTTTGAAATACAGGTGATGAATCCGCTAAATATCGTCTTAAGTCATTTCTATTAAACTAATCATACTTTTTATATTTTTAACGTTAAGTTCACATTATTTTACATCTAAAACACGTGTTTACAATACATTTGGGTGAATACAAAAAATAGAAAAAAAATTTGGGAAAAAATTTGGTAAAAAATGGTGATAATTCCGCTAAATATCGTTTAAAGTCATTTGTATTGAACTAATCATACTTTTGATATTTTTATCGTTAAGTTCACATTATTTTACATCTAAAATACGTATTTACAATACATTTGGGTGAATAAAAAAAATAGAAAAAAAATTTGGGAAAAAATTTGGTAAAAAATGGTGATAATTCCGCTAAATATCGTTTAAAGTCATTTGTATTGAACTAATCATACTTTTTATATTTTTATCGTTAAGTTCACATAATTTTACATCTAAAACACGTATTTACAATACATTTGGGTGAATACAAAAAATAGAAAAAAAATTTGGGAAAAAATTTGGTAAAAAATGGTGATAATTCCGCTAAATATCGTTTAAAGTCATTTGTATTGAACTAATCATACTTTTTATATTTTTATCGTTAAGTTCACATTATTTTACATCTAAAACACGTATTTACAATACATTTGGGTGAATATAAAAGGTCGTAAAAAAATTTTGAAATACAGGTGATGAATCCGCTAAATATCGTCTTAAGTCATTACTATTAAACTAATCATACTTTTTATATTTTTAACGTTAAGTTCACATTATTTTACATCTAAAACACGTATTTACAATACATTTGGGTGAATATAAGAAATAGAAAAAAAATTTGGGAAAAAATTTGGTAAAAAATGGTGATAATTCCGCTAAATATCGTTTAAAGTCATTTGTATTGAACTAATCATACTTTTGATATTTTTATCGTTAAGTTCACATTATTTTACATCTAAAATACGTATTTACAATACATTTGGGTGAATAAAAAAAATAGAAAAAAAATTTGGGAAAAAATTTGGTAAAAAATGGTGATAATTCCGCTAAATATCGTTTAAAGTCATTTGTATTGAACTAATCATACTTTTTATATTTTTATCGTTAAGTTCACATAATTTTACATCTAAAACACGTATTTACAATACATTTGGGTGAATACAAAAAATAGAAAAAAAATTTGGGAAAAAATTTGGTAAAAAATGGTGATAATTCCGCTAAATATCGTTTAAAGTCATTTGTATTGAACTAATCATACTTTTTATATTTTTATCGTTAAGTTCACATAATTTTACATCTAAAACACGTCTTTACAATACATTTGGGTGAATATAAAAGGTCGTAAAAAAATTTTGAAATACAGGTGATAAATCCGCTAAATATCGTCTTAAGTCATTTCTATTAAACTAATCATACTTTTTATATTTTTAACGTTAAGTTCACATTATTTTACATCTAAAACACGTATTTACAATACATTTGGGTGAATACAAAAAATAGAAAAAAAATTTGGTAAAAAATGGTGATAATTCCGCTAAATATCGTTTAAAGTCATTTGTATTGAACTAATCATACTTTTTATATTTTTATCGTTAAGTTCACATAATTTTACATCTAATACACGTCTTTACAATACATTTGGGTGAATATAAATGGTCGTAAAATAATTTTGAAATACAGGTGATGAATCCGCTAAATATCGTCTTAAGTCATTTCTATTAAACTAATCATACTTTTTATATTTTTAACGTTAAGTTCACATTATTTTACATCTAAACACGTATTTACAATACATTTGGGTGAATATAAAAGGTCGTAAAAAAATTTTGAAATACAGGTGATGAATCCGCTAAATATCGTCTTAAGTCATTTCTATTAAACTAATCATACTTTTTATATTTTTAACGTTAAGTTCACATTATTTTACATCTAAAACACGTGTTTACAATATATTTGGGTGAATACAAAAAATAGAAAAAAAATTTGGGAAAAAATTTGGTAAAAAATGGTGATAATTCCGCTAAATATCGTTTAAAGTCATTTGTATTGAACTAATCATACTTTTTATATTTTTATCGTTAAGTTCACATAATTTTATATCTAAAACACGTCTTTACAATACATTTGGGTGAATATAAAAGGTCGTAAAAAAATTTTGAAATACAGGTGATGAATCCGCTAAATATCGTCTTAAGTCATTTCTATTAAACTAATCATACTTTTTATATTTTTAAAATTAAGTTCACATTATTTTACATCTAAAACACGTGTTTACAATACATTTGGGTGAATACAAAAAATAGAAAAAAAATTTGGTAAAAAATGGTGATAATTCCGCTAAATATCGTTTAAAGTCATTTGTATTGAACTAATCATACTTTTGATATTTTTATCGTTAAGTTCACATTATTTTACATCTAAAACACGTATTTACAATACATTTGGGTGAATAAAAAAAATAGAAAAAAAATTTGGGAAAAAATTTGGTAAAAAATGGTGATAATTCCGCTAAATATCGTTTAAAGTCATTTGTATTGAACTAATCATACTTTTTATATTTTTATCGTTAAGTTCACATAATTTTACATCTAAAACACGTATTTACAATACATTTGGGTGAATACAAAAAATAGAAAAAAAATTTGGTAAAAAATGGTGATAATTCCGCTAAATATCGTTTAAAGTCATTTGTATTAAACTAATCATACTTTTTATATTTTTAACGTTAAGTTCACATTATTTTACATCTAAAACACGTGTTTACAATGCATTTGGGTGAATACAAAAAATAGAAAAAAAATTTGGGAAAAAATTGGGTAAAAAATGGTGATAATTCCGCTTAATATCGTTTAAAGTCATTTGTATTGAACTAATCATACTTTTTATATTTTTATCGTTAAGTTCACATTATTTTACATCTAAAACACGTATTTACAATACATTTGGGTGAATATAAGAAATAGAAAAAAAATTTGGGAAAAAATTTGGTAAAAAATGGTGATAATTCCGCTAAATATCGTTTAAAGTCATTTGTATTGAACTAATCATACTTTTTATATTTTTATCGTTAGGTTCACATTATTTTACATCTAAAACACGTATTTACAATACATTTGGGTGAATATAAAAGGTCGTAAAAAAATTTTGAAATACAGGTGATGAATCCGCTAAATATCGTCTTAAGTCATTTCTATTAAACTAATCATACTTTTTATATTTTTAACGTTAAGTTCACATTATTTTACATCTAAAACACGTGTTTACAATACATTTGGGTGAATACAAAAAATAGAAAAAAAATTTGGGAAAAAATTTGGTAAAAAATGGTGATAATTCCGCTAAATATCGTTTAAAGTCATTTGTATTGAACTAATCATACTTTTTATATTTTTATCGTTAAGTTCACATAATTTTATATCTAAAACACGTCTTTACAATACATTTGGGTGAATATAAAAGGTCGTAAAAAAATTTTGAAATACAGGTGATGAATCCGCTAAATATCGTCTTAAGTCATTTCTATTAAACTAATCATACTTTTTATATTTTTAAAATTAAGTTCACATTATTTTACATCTAAAACACGTGTTTACAATACATTTGGGTGAATACAAAAAATAGAAAAAAAATTTGGTAAAAAATGGTGATAATTCCGCTAAATATCGTTTAAAGTCATTTGTATTGAACTAATCATACTTTTGATATTTTTATCGTTAAGTTCACATTATTTTACATCTAAAACACGTATTTACAATACATTTGGGTGAATAAAAAAAATAGAAAAAAAATTTGGGAAAAAATTTGGTAAAAAATGGTGATAATTCCGCTAAATATCGTTTAAAGTCATTTGTATTGAACTAATCATACTTTTTATATTTTTATCGTTAAGTTCACATAATTTTACATCTAAAACACGTATTTACAATACATTTGGGTGAATACAAAAAATAGAAAAAAAATTTGGTAAAAAATGGTGATAATTCCGCTAAATATCGTTTAAAGTCATTTGTATTAAACTAATCATACTTTTTATATTTTTAACGTTAAGTTCACATTATTTTACATCTAAAACACGTGTTTACAATGCATTTGGGTGAATACAAAAAATAGAAAAAAAATTTGGGAAAAAATTGGGTAAAAAATGGTGATAATTCCGCTAAATATCGTTTAAAGTCATTTGTATTGAACTAATCATACTTTTTATATTTTTATCGTTAAGTTCACATTATTTTACATCTAAAACACGTATTGACGTATTTACAATACATTTGGGTGAATATAAGAAATAGAAAAAAAATTTGGGAAAAAATTTGGTAAAAAATGGTGATAATTCCGCTAAATATCGTTTAAAGTCATTTGTATTGAACTAATCATACTTTTTATATTTTTATCGTTAGGTTCACATTATTTTACATCTAAAACACGTATTTACAATACATTTGGGTGAATATAAAAGGTCGTAAAAAAATTTTGAAATACAGGTGATGAATCCGCTAAATATCGTCTTAAGTCATTTCTATTAAACTAATCATACTTTTTATATTTTTAACGTTAAGTTCACATTATTTTACATCTAAAACACGTGTTTACAATACATTTGGGTGAATACAAAAAATAGAAAAAAAATTTGGGAAAAAATTTGGTAAAAAATGGTGATAATTCCGCTAAATATCGTTTAAAGTCATTTGTATTGAACTAATCATACTTTTGATATTTTTATCGTTAAGTTCACATTATTTTACATCTAAAATACGTATTTACAATACATTTGGGTGAATAAAAAAAATAGAAAAAAAATTTGGGAAAAAATTTGGTAAAAAATGGTGATAATTCCGCTAAATATCGTTTAAAGTCATTTGTATTGAACTAATCATACTTTTTATATTTTTATCGTTAAGTTCACATAATTTTACATCTAAAACACGTATTTACAATACATTTGGGTGAATACAAAAAATAGAAAAAAAATTTGGGAAAAAATTTGGTAAAAAATGGTGATAATTCCGCTAAATATCGTTTAAAGTCATTTGTATTGAACTAATCATACTTTTTATATTTTTATCGTTAAGTTCACATTATTTTACATCTAAAACACGTATTTACAATACATTTGGGTGAATATCAAAGGTCGTAAAAAAATTTTGAAATACAGGTGATGAATCCGCTAAATATCGTCTTAAGTCATTATTATTAAACTAATCATACTTTTTATATTTTTAACGTTAAGTTCACATTATTTTACATCTAAAACACGTGTTTACAATACATTTGGGTGAATACAAAAAATAGAAAAAAAATTTGGGAAAAAATTGGGTAAAAAATGGTGATAATTCCGCTAAATATCGTTTAAAGTCATTTGTATTGAACTAATCATACTTTTTATATTTTTATCATTAAGTTCACATTATTTTACATCTAAAACACGTATTTACAATACATTTGGGTGAATATAAGAAATAGAAAAAAAATTTGGGAAAAAATTTGGTAAAAAATGGTGATAATTCCGCTAAATATCGTTTAAAGTCATTTGTATTGAACTAATCATACTTTTTATATTTTTATCGTTAGGTTCACATTATTTTACATCTAAAACACGTATTTACAATACATGTGGGTGAATATAAAAGGTCGTAAAAAAATTTTGAAATACAGGTGATGAATCCGCTAAATATCGTCTTAAGTCATTTCTATTAAACTAATCATACTTTTTATATTTTTAACGTTAAGTTCACATTATTTTACATCTAAAACACGTGTTTACAATACATTTGGGTGAATACAAAAAATAGAAAAAAAATTTGGGAAAAAATTTGGTAAAAAATGGTGATAATTCCGCTAAATATCGTTTAAAGTCATTTGTATTGAACTAATCATACTTTTGATATTTTTATCGTTAAGTTCACATTATTTTACATCTAAAATACGTATTTACAATACATTTGGGTGAATAAAAAAAATAGAAAAAAAATTTGGGAAAAAATTTGGTAAAAAATGGTGATAATTCCGCTAAATATCGTTTAAAGTCATTTGTATTGAACTAATCATACTTTTTATATTTTTATCGTTAAGTTCACATAATTTTACATCTAAAACACGTATTTACAATACATTTGGGTGAATACAAAAAATAGAAAAAAAATTTGGGAAAAAATTTGGTAAAAAATGGTGATAATTCCGCTAAATATCGTTTAAAGTCATTTGTATTGAACTAATCATACTTTTTATATTTTTATCGTTAAGTTCACATTATTTTACATCTAAAACACGTATTTACAATACATTTGGGTGAATATAAAAGGTCGTAAAAAAATTTTGAAATACAGGTGATGAATCCGCTAAATATCGTCTTAAGTCATTACTATTAAACTAATCATACTTTTTATATTTTTAACGTTAAGTTCACATTATTTTACATCTAAAACACGTGTTTACAATACATTTGGGTGAATACAAAAAATAGAAAAAAAATTTGGGAAAAAATTGGGTAAAAAATGGTGATAATTCCGCTAAATATCGTTTAAAGTCATTTGTATTGAACTAATCATACTTTTTATATTTTTATCATTAAGTTCACATTATTTTACATCTAAAACACGTATTTACAATACATTTGGGTGAATATAAGAAATAGAAAAAAAATTTGGGAAAAAAATTGGTAAAAAATGGTGATAATTCCGCTAAATATCGTTTAAAGTCATTTGTATTGAACTAATCATACTTTTTATATTTTTATCGTTAGGTTCACATTATTTTACATCTAAAACACGTATTTACAATACATTTGGGTGAATATAAAAGGTCGTAAAAAAATTTTGAAATACAGGTGATGAATCCGCTAAATATCGTCTTAAGTCATTTCTATTAAACTAATCATACTTTTTATATTTTTAACGTTAAGTTCACATTATTTTACATCTAAAACACGTGTTTACAATACATTTGGGTGAATACAAAAAATAGAAAAAAAATTTGGGAAAAAATTTGGTAAAAAATGGTGATAATTCCGCTAAATATCGTTTAAAGTCATTTGTATTGAACTAATCATACTTTTGATATTTTTATCGTTAAGTTCACATTATTTTACATCTAAAATACGTATTTACAATACATTTGGGTGAATAAAAAAAATAGAAAAAAAATTTGGGAAAAAATTTGGTAAAAAATGGTGATAATTCCGCTAAATATCGTTTAAAGTCATTTGTATTGAACTAATCATACTTTTTATATTTTTATCGTTAAGTTCACATTATTTTACATCTAAAACACGTATTTACAATACATTTGGGTGAATATAAAAGGTCGTAAAAAAATTTTGAAATACAGGTGATGAATCCGCTAAATATCGTCTTAAGTCATTACTATTAAACTAATCATACTTTTTATATTTTTAACGTTAAGTTCACATTATTTTACATCTAAAACACGTGTTTACAATACATTTGGGTGAATACAAAAAATAGAAAAAAAATTTGGGAAAAAATTGGGTAAAAAATGGTGATAATTCCGCTAAATATCGTTTAAAGTCATTTGTATTGAACTAATCATACTTTTTATATTTTTATCATTAAGTTCACATTATTTTACATCTAAAACACGTATTTACAATACATTTGGGTGAATATAAGAAATAGAAAAAAAATTTGGGAAAAAAATTGGTAAAAAATGGTGATAATTCCGCTAAATATCGTTTAAAGTCATTTGTATTGAACTAATCATACTTTTTATATTTTTATCGTTAGGTTCACATTATTTTACATCTAAAACACGTATTTACAATACATTTGGGTGAATATAAAAGGTCGTAAAAAAATTTTGAAATACAGGTGATGAATCCGCTAAATATCGTCTTAAGTCATTTCTATTAAACTAATCATACTTTTTATATTTTTAACGTTAAGTTCACATTATTTTACATCTAAAACACGTGTTTACAATACATTTGGGTGAATACAAAAAATAGAAAAAAAATTTGGGAAAAAATTTGGTAAAAAATGGTGATAATTCCGCTAAATATCGTTTAAAGTCATTTGTATTGAACTAATCATACTTTTGATATTTTTATCGTTAAGTTCACATTATTTTACATCTAAAATACGTATTTACAATACATTTGGGTGAATAAAAAAAATAGAAAAAAAATTTGGGAAAAAATTTGGTAAAAAATGGTGATAATTCCGCTAAATATCGTTTAAAGTCATTTGTATTGAACTAATCATACTTTTTATATTTTTATCGTTAAGTTCACATAATTTTACATCTAAAACACGTATTTACAATACATTTGGGTGAATACAAAAAATAGAAAAAAAATTTGGGAAAAAATTTGGTAAAAAATGGTGATAATTCCGCTAAATATCGTTTAAAGTCATTTGTATTGAACTAATCATACTTTTTATATTTTTATCGTTAAGTTCACATAATTTTACATCTAAAACACGTCTTTACAATACATTTGGGTGAATATAAAAGGTCGTAAAAAAATTTTGAAATACAGGTGATAAATCCGCTAAATATCGTCTTAAGTCATTTCTATTAAACTAATCATACTTTTTATATTTTTAACGTTAAGTTCACATTATTTTACATCTAAAACACGTATTTACAATACATTTGGGTGAATACAAAAAATAGAAAAAAAATTTGGTAAAAAATGGTGATAATTCCGCTAAATATCGTTTAAAGTCATTTGTATTGAACTAATCATACTTTTTATATTTTTATCGTTAAGTTCACATAATTTTACATCTAATACACGTCTTTACAATACATTTGGGTGAATATAAATGGTCGTAAAATAATTTTGAAATACAGGTGATGAATCCGCTAAATATCGTCTTAAGTCATTTCTATTAAACTAATCATACTTTTTATATTTTTAACGTTAAGTTCACATTATTTTACATCTAAAAAACGTGTTTACAATACATTTGGGTGAATACAAAAAATAGAAAAAAAATTTGGTAAAAAATGGTGATAATTCCGCTAAATATCGTTTAAAGTCATTTGTATTGAACTAATCATACTTTTTATATTTTTATCGTTAAGTTCACATTATTTTACATCTAAAACACGTATTTACAATACATTTGGGTGAATATAAAAGGTCGTAAAAAAATTTTGAAATACAGGTGATGAATCCGCTAAATATCGTCTTAAGTCATTTCTATTAAACTAATCATACTTTTTATATTTTTAACGTTAAGTTCACATTATTTTACATCTAAAAAACGTGTTTACAATACATTTGGGTGAATACAAAAAATAGAAAAAAAATTTGGTAAAAAATGGTGATAATTCCGCTAAATATCGTTTAAAGTCATTGGTATTGAAATAATCATACTTTTTATATTTTTATCGTTAAGTTCACATTATTTTACATCTAAAACACGTATTTACAATACATTTGGTTGAATATAAGAAATAGAAAAAAAATTTGGGAAAAAATTTGGTAAAAAATGGTGATAATTCCGCTAAATATCGTTTAAAGTCATTTGTATTGAACTAATCATACTTTTTATATTTTTATCGTTAAGTTCACATTATTTTACATCTAAAACACGTATTTACAATACATTTGGGTGAATACAAAAAATAGAAAAAAAATTTGGGAAAAAATTTGGTAAAAAATGGTGATAATTCCGCTAAATATCGTTTAAAGTCATTTGTATTGAACTAATCATACTTTTTATATTTTTATCGTTAAGTTCACATAATTTTATATCTAAAACACGTCTTTACAATACATTTGGGTGAATATAAAAGGTCGTAAAAAAATTTTGAAATACAGGTGATGAATCCGCTAAATATCGTCTTAAGTCATTTCTATTAAACTAATCATACTTTTTATATTTTTAACGTTAAGTTCACATTATTTTACATCTTAAAAACGTGTTTACAATACATTTGGGTGAATACAAAAAATAGAAAAAAAATTTGGTAAAAAATGGTGATAATTCCGCTAAATATCGTTTAAAGTCATTTGTATTGAACTAATCATACTTTTTATATTTTTATCGTTAAGTTCACATTATTTTACATCTAAATCACGTATTTACAATACATTTGGGTGAATATAAGAAATAGAAAAAAAATTTGGGAAAAAATTTGGTAAAAAATGGTGATAATTCCGCTAAATATCGTTTAAAGTCATTTGTATTGAACTAATCATACTTTTTATATTTTTATCGTTAAGTTCACATTATTTTACATCTAAAACACGTATTTACAATACATTTGGGTGAATATAAGAAATAGAAAAAAAATTTGGGAAAAAATTTGGTAAAAAATGGTGATAATTCCGCTAAATATCGTTTAAAGTCATTTGTATTGAACTAATCATACTTTTTATATTTTTATCGTTAGGTTCACATTATTTTACATCTAAAACACGTATTTACAATACATTTGGGTGAATATAAAAGGTCGTAAAAAAATTTTGAAATACAGGTGATGAATCCGCTAAATATCGTCTTAAGTCATTTCTATTAAACTAATCATACTTTTTATATTTTTAACGTTAAGTTCACATTATTTTACATCTAAAACACGTGTTTACAATACATTTGGGTGAATACAAAAAATAGAAAAAAAATTTGGGAAAAAATTTGGTAAAAAATGGTGATAATTCCGCTAAATATCGTTTAAAGTCATTTGTATTGAACTAATCATACTTTTGATATTTTTATCGTTAAGTTCACATTATTTTACATCTAAAATACGTATTTACAATACATTTGGGTGAAAAAAAAAATAGAAAAAAAATTTGGGAAAAAATTTGGTAAAAAATGGTGATAATTCCGCTAAATATCGTTTAAAGTCATTTGTATTGAACTAATCATACTTTTTATATTTTTATCGTTAAGTTCACATAATTTTACATCTAAAACACGTATTTACAATACATTTGGGTGAATACAAAAAATAGAAAAAAAATTTGGGAAAAAATTTGGTAAAAAATGGTGATAATTCCGCTAAATATCGTTTAAAGTCATTTGTATTGAACTAATCATACTTTTTATATTTTTATCGTTAAGTTCACATTATTTTACATCTAAAACACGTATTTACAATACATTTGGGTGAATATAAAAGGTCGTAAAAAAATTTTGAAATACAGGTGATGAATCCGCTAAATATCGTCTTAAGTCATTACTATTAAACTAATCATACTTTTTATATTTTTAACGTTAAGTTCACATTATTTTACATCTAAAACACGTATTTACAATACATTTGGGTGAATATAAGAAATAGAAAAAAAATTTGGGAAAAAATTTGGTAAAAAATGGTGATAATTCCGCTAAATATCGTTTAAAGTCATTTGTATTGAACTAATCATACTTTTGATATTTTTATCGTTAAGTTCACATTATTTTACATCTAAAATACGTATTTACAATACATTTGGGTGAATAAAAAAAATAGAAAAAAAATTTGGGAAAAAATTTGGTAAAAAATGGTGATAATTCCGCTAAATATCGTTTAAAGTCATTTGTATTGAACTAATCATACTTTTTATATTTTTATCGTTAAGTTCACATAATTTTACATCTAAAACACGTATTTACAATACATTTGGGTGAATACAAAAAATAGAAAAAAAATTTGGGAAAAAATTTGGTAAAAAATGGTGATAATT
Source organism: Diuraphis noxia (assembly GCF_037042655.1). Taxonomy (NCBI): domain Eukaryota; kingdom Metazoa; phylum Arthropoda; class Insecta; order Hemiptera; family Aphididae; genus Diuraphis; species Diuraphis noxia. Next base: position 3,206,866 of record NW_028301713.1, on the reverse strand, counting down.
CCGCTAAATATCGTTTAAAGTCATTTGTATTGAACTAGTCATACTTTTTATATTTTTATCGTTAAGTTCACATAATTTTACATCTAAAACACGTCTTTACAATAGATTTGGGTGAATATAAAAGGTCGTAAAAAAATTTTGAAATACAGGTGATAAATCCGCTAAATATCGTCTTAAGTCATTTCTATTAAACTAATCATACTTTTTATATTTTTAACGTTAAGTTCACATTATTTTACATCTAAAAAACGTGTTTACAATACATTTGGGTGAATACAAAAAATAGAAAAAAAATTTGGTAAAAAATGGTGATAATTCCGCTAAATATCGTTTAAAGTCATTTGTATTGAACTAATCATACTTTTTATATTTTTATCGTTAAGTTCACATTATTTTACATCTAAAACACGTATTTACAATACATTTGGGTGAATATAAAAGGTCGTAAAAAAATTTTGAAATACAGGTGATGAATCCGCTAAATATCGTCTTAAGTCATTTCTATTAAACTAATCATACTTTTTATATTTTTAACGTTAAGTTCACATTATTTTACATCTAAAAAACGTGTTTACAATACATTTGGGTGAATACAAAAAATAGAAAAAAAATTTGGTAAAAAATGGTGATAATTCCGCTAAATATCGTTTAAAGTCATTTGTATTGAAATAATCATACTTTTTATATTTTTATCGTTAAGTTCACATTATTTTACATCTAAAACACGTATTTACAATACATTTGGTTGAATATAAGAAATAGAAAAAAAATTTGGGAAAAAATTTGGTAAAAAATGGTGATAATTCCGCTAAATATCGTTTAAAGTCATTTGTATTGAACTAATCATACTTTTTATATTTTTATCGTTAAGTTCACATTATTTTACATCTAAAACACGTATTTACAATACATTTGGGTGAATACAAAAAATAGAAAAAAAATTTGGGAAAAAATTTGGTAAAAAATGGTGATAATTCCGCTAAATATCGTTTAAAGTCATTTGTATTGAACTAATCATACTTTTTATATTTTTATCGTTAAGTTCACATAATTTTATATCTAAAACACGTCTTTACAATACATTTGGGTGAATATAAAAGGTCGTAAAAAAATTTTGAAATACAGGTGATGAATCCGCTAAATATCGTCTTAAGTCATTTCTATTAAACTAATCATACTTTTTATATTTTTAACGTTAAGTTCACATTATTTTACATCTTAAAAACGTGTTTACAATACATTTGGGTGAATACAAAAAATAGAAAAAAAATTTGGTAAAAAATGGTGATAATTCCGCTAAATATCGTTTAAAGTCATTTGTATTGAACTAATCATACTTTTTATATTTTTATCGTTAAGTTCACATTATTTTACATCTAAATCACGTATTTACAATACATTTGGGTGAATATAAGAAATAGAAAAAAAATTTGGGAAAAAATTTGGTAAAAAATGGTGATAATTCCGCTAAATATCGTTTAAAGTCATTTGTATTGAACTAATCATACTTTTTATATTTTTATCGTTAAGTTCACATTATTTTACATCTAAAACACGTATTTACAATACATTTGGGTGAATATAAGAAATAGAAAAAAAATTTGGGAAAAAATTTGGTAAAAAATGGTGATAATTCCGCTAAATATCGTTTAAAGTCATTTGTATTGAACTAATCATACTTTTTATATTTTTATCGTTAGGTTCACATTATTTTACATCTAAAACACGTATTTACAATACATTTGGGTGAATATAAAAGGTCGTAAAAAAATTTTGAAATACAGGTGATGAATCCGCTAAATATCGTCTTAAGTCATTTCTATTAAACTAATCATACTTTTTATATTTTTAACGTTAAGTTCACATTATTTTACATCTAAAACACGTGTTTACAATACATTTGGGTGAATACAAAAAATAGAAAAAAAATTTGGGAAAAAATTTGGTAAAAAATGGTGATAATTCCGCTAAATATCGTTTAAAGTCATTTGTATTGAACTAATCATACTTTTGATATTTTTATCGTTAAGTTCACATTATTTTACATCTAAAATACGTATTTACAATACATTTGGGTGAATAAAAAAAATAGAAAAAAAATTTGGGAAAAAATTTGGTAAAAAATGGTGATAATTCCGCTAAATATCGTTTAAAGTCATTTGTATTGAACTAATCATACTTTTTATATTTTTATCGTTAAGTTCACATAATTTTACATCTAAAACACGTATTTACAATACATTTGGGTGAATACAAAAAATAGAAAAAAAATTTGGGAAAAAATTTGGTAAAAAATGGTGATAATTCCGCTAAATATCGTTTAAAGTCATTTGTATTGAACTAATCATACTTTTTATATTTTTATCGTTAAGTTCACATAATTTTACATCTAATACACGTCTTTACAATACATTTGGGTGAATATAAATGGTCGTAAAATAATTTTGAAATACAGGTGATGAATCCGCTAAATATCGTCTTAAGTCATTTCTATTAAACTAATCATACTTTTTATATTTTTAACGTTAAGTTCACATTATTTTACATCTAAACACGTATTTACAATACATTTGGGTGAATATAAAAGGTCGTAAAAAAATTTTGAAATACAGGTGATGAATCCGCTAAATATCGTCTTAAGTCATTTCTATTAAACTAATCATACTTTTTATATTTTTAACGTTAAGTTCACATTATTTTACATCTAAAACACGTGTTTACAATACATTTGGGTGAATACAAAAAATAGAAAAAAAATTTGGGAAAAAATTTGGTAAAAAATGGTGATAATTCCGCTAAATATCGTTTAAAGTCATTTGTATTGAACTAATCATACTTTTTATATTTTTATCGTTAAGTTCACATAATTTTATATCTAAAACACGTCTTTACAATACATTTGGGTGAATATAAAAGGTCGTAAAAAAATTTTGAAATACAGGTGATGAATCCGCTAAATATCGTCTTAAGTCATTTCTATTAAACTAATCATACTTTTTATATTTTTAAAATTAAGTTCACATTATTTTACATCTAAAACACGTGTTTACAATACATTTGGGTGAATACAAAAAATAGAAAAAAAATTTGGTAAAAAATGGTGATAATTCCGCTAAATATCGTTTAAAGTCATTTGTATTGAACTAATCATACTTTTGATATTTTTATCGTTAAGTTCACATTATTTTACATCTGAAACACGTATTTACAATACATTTGGGTGAATAAAAAAAATAGAAAAAAAATTTGGGAAAAAATTTGGTAAAAAATGGTGATAATTCCGCTAAATATCGTTTAAAGTCATTTGTATTGAACTAATCATACTTTTTATATTTTTATCGTTAAGTTCACATAATTTTACATCTAAAACACGTATTTACAATACATTTGGGTGAATACAAAAAATAGAAAAAAAATTTGGGAAAAAATTTGGTAAAAAATGGTGATAATTCCGCTAAATATCGTTTAAAGTCATTTGTATTGAACTAGTCATACTTTTTATATTTTTATCGTTAAGTTCACATAATTTTACATCTAAAACACGTCTTTACAATACATTTGGGTGAATATAAAAGGTCGTAAAAAAATTTTGAAATACAGGTGATAAATCCGCTAAATATCGTCTTAAGTCATTTCTATTAAACTAATCATACTTTTTATATTTTTAACGTTAAGTTCACATTATTTTACATCTAAAAAACGTGTTTACAATACATTTGGGTGAATACAAAAAATAGAAAAAAAATTTGGTAAAAAATGGTGATAATTCCGCTAAATATCGTTTAAAGTCATTTGTATTGAACTAATCATACTTTTTATATTTTTATCGTTAAGTTCACATAATTTTACATCTAAAACACGTCTTTACAATACATTTGGGTGAATATAAAAGGTCGTAAAAAAATTTTGAAATACAGGTGATGAATCCGCTAAATATCGTCTTAAGTCATTTCTATTAAACTAATCATACTTTTTATATTTTTAACGTTAAGTTCACATTATTTTACATCTAAAACAAGTGTTTACAATACATTTGGGTGAATACAAAAAATAGAATAACAATTTGGGAAAAAATTGGGTAAAAAATGGTGATAATTCCGCTAAATATCGTTTAAAGTCATTTGTATTGAACTAATCATACTTTTTATATTTTTATCGTTAAGTTCACATTATTTTACATCTAAAACACGTATTTACAATACATTTGGGTGAATACAAAAAATAGATAAAAAATTTGGTAAAAAATGGTGATAATTCCGCTAAATATCGTTTAAAGTCATTTGTATTGAACTAATCATACTTTTTATATTTTTATCGTTAAGTTCACATTATTTTACATCTAAAAAACGTGTTTACAATACATTTGGGTGAATACAAAAAATAGAAAAAAAATTTGGTAAAAAATGGTGATAATTCCGCTAAATATCGTTTAAAGTCATTTGTATTGAACTAATCATACTTTTTATATTTTTATCGTTAAGTTCACATTATTTTACATCTAAAACACGTATTTACAATACATTTGGGTGAATATAAGAAATAGAAAAAAAATTTGGGAAAAAATTTGGTAAAAAATGGTGATAATTCCGCTAAATATCGTTTAAAGTCATTTGTATTGAACTAATCATACTTTTTATATTTTTATCGTTAAGTTCACATTATTTTACATCTAAAACACGTATTTACAATACATTTGGGTGAATACAAAAAATAGATAAAAAATTTGGTAAAAAATGGTGATAATTCCGCTAAATATCGTTTAAAGTCATTTGTATTGAACTAATCATACTTTTTATATTTTTATCGTTAAGTTCACATTATTTTACATCTAAAACACGTATTTACAATACATTTGGGTGAATACAAAAAATAGAAAAAAAATTTGGGAAAAAATTTGGTAAAAAATGGTGATAATTCCGCTAAATATCGTTTAAAGTCATTTGTATTGAACTAATCATACTTTTTATATTTTTATCGTTAAGTTCACATAATTTTACATCTAAAACACGTCTTTACAATACATTTGGATGAATATAAAAGGTCGTAAAAAAATTTTGAAATACAGGTGATGAATCCGCTAAATATCGTCTTAAGTCATTTCTATTAAACTAATCATACTTTTTATATTTTTAATGTTAAGTTCACATTATTTTACATCTAAAACACGTGTTTACAATACATTTGGGTGAATACAAAAAATAGAAAAAAAATTTGGGAAAAAATTTGGTAAAAAATGGTGATAATTCCGCTAAATATCGTTTAAAGTCATTTGTATTGAACTAATCATACTTTTTATATTTTTATCGTTAAGTTCACATAATTTTACATCTAAAACACGTCTTTACAATACATTTGGGTGAATATAAATGGTCGTAAAATAATTTTGAAATACAGGTGATGAATCCGCTAAATATCGTCTTAAGTCATTTCTATTAAACTAATCATACTTTTTATATTTTTAACGTTAAGTTCACATAATTTTACATCTAAAAAACGTGTTTACAATACATTTGGGTGAATACAAAAAATAGAAAAAAAATTTGGTAAAAAATGGTGATAATTCCGCTAAATATCGTTTAAAGTCATTTGTATTGAACTAATCATACTTTTTATATTTTTATCGTTAAGTTCACATTATTTTACATCTAAAACACGTATTTACAATACATTTGGGTGAATATAAGAAATAGAAAAAAAATTTGGGAAAAAATTTGGTAAAAAATGGTGATAATTCCGCTAAATATCGTTTAAAGTCATTTGTATTGAACTAATCATACCTTTTATATTTTTATCGTTAAGTTCACATTATTTTACATCTAAAACACGTATTTACAATACATTTGGGTGAATATAAAAGGTCGTAAAAAAATTTTGAAATACAGGTGATGAATCAGCTAAATATCGTCTTAAGTCATTTCTATTAAACTAATCATACTTTTTATATTTTTAACGTTAAGTTCACATTATTTTACATCTAAAACAAGTATTTACAATACATTTGGGTGAATACAAAAAATAGAAAAAAAATTTGGGAAAAAATTGGGTAAAAAATGGTGATAATTCCGCTAAATATCGTTTAAAGTCATTTGTATTGAACTAATCATACTTTTTATATTTTTATCGTTAAGTTCACATTATTTTACATCTAAAACACGTATTTACAATACATTTGGGTGAATACAAAAAATAGAAAAACAATTTGGGAAAAAATTTGGTAAAAAATGGTGATAATTCCGCTAAATATCGTTTAAAGTCATTTGTATTGAACTAATCATACTTTTAATATTTTTATCGTTAAGTTCACATTATTTTACATCTAAAACACGTATTTACAATACATTTGGGTGAATATAAAAGGTCGTAAAAAAATTTTGAAATACAGGTGATGAATCCGCTAAATATCGTCTTAAGTCATTACTATTAAACTAATCATACTTTTTATATTTTTAACGTTAAGTTCACATTATTTTACATCTAAAACACGTGTTTACAATACATTTGGGTGAATACAAAAAATAGAAAAAAAATTTGGTAAAAAATGGCGATAATTCCGCTAAATATCGTTTAAAGTCATTTGTATTGAACTAATCATACTTTTTATATTTTTATCGTTAAGATCACATTATTTTACATCTAAAACACGTATTTACAATACATTTGGGTGAATACAAAAAATAGAAAAAAAATTTGGGAAAAAATTTGGTAAAAAATGGTGATAATTCCGCTAAATATCGTTTAAAGTCATTTGTATTGAACTAATCATACTTTTTATATTTTTATCGTTAAGTTCACATTATTTTACATCTAAAACACGTCTTTACAATACATTTGGGTGAATATAAAAGGTCGTAAAAAAACTTTGAAATACAGGTGATGAATCCGCTAAATATCGTCTTAAGTCATTTCTATTAAACTAATCATACTTTTTATATTTTTATCGTTACGTTCACATAAATTTACATCTAAAACACGTCTTTACAATACATTTGGGTGAATATAAAAGGTCGTAAAAAAATTTTGAAATACAGGTGATGAATCCGCTAAATATCGTCTTAAGTCATTTCTATTAAACTAATCATACTTTTTATATTTTTAACGTTAAGTTCACATTATTTTACATCTAAAACACGTGTTTACAATACATTTGGGTGAATACAAAAAATTGAAAAAAAATTTGGTAAAAAATGGTGATAATTCCGCTAAATATCGTTTAAAGTCATTTGTATTGAACTAATCATACTTTTTATATTTTTATCGTTAAGTTCACATAATCTTACATCTAAAACACGTCTTTACAATACATTTGGGTGAATATAAAAGGTCGTAAAAAAATTTTGAAATACAGGTGATGAAATCCGCTAAATATCGTCTTAAGTCATTTGTATTGAACTAATCATACTTTTTATATTTTTATCGTTAAGATCACATTATTTTACATCTAAAACACGTATTTACAATACATTTGGGTGAATACAAAAAATAGAAAAAAAATTTGGGAAAAAATTTGGTAAAAAATGGTGATAATTCCGCTAAATATCGTTTAAAGTCATTTGTATTGAACTAATCATACTTTTTATATTTTTATCGTTAAGTTCACATAATTTTACATCTAAAACACGTCTTTACAATACATTTGGATGAATATAAAAGGTCGTAAAAAAATTTTGAAATACAGGTGATGAATCCGCTAAATATCGTCTTAAGTCATTTCTATTAAACTAATCATACTTTTTATATTTTTAACGTTAAGTTCACATTATTTTACATCTAAAACACGTGTTTACAATACATTTGGGTGAATACAAAAAATAGAAAAAAAATTTGGGAAAAAATTTGGTAAAAAATGGTGATAATTCCGCTAAATATCGTTTAAAGTCATTTGTATTGAACTAATCATACTTTTTATATTTTTATCGTTAAGTTCACATAATTTTACATCTAAAACACGTCTTTACAATACATTTGGATGAATATAAAAGGTCGTAAAAAAATTTTGAAATACAGGTGATGAATCCGCTAAATATCGTCTTAAGTCATTTCTATTAAACTAATCATACTTTTTATATTTTTAACGTTAAGTTCACATTATTTTACATCTAAAACACGTGTTTACAATACATTTGGGTGAATACAAAAAATAGAAAAAAAATTTGGGAAAAAATTTGGTAAAAAATGGTGATAATTCCGCTAAATATCGTTTAAAGTCATTTGTATTGAACTAATCATACTTTTTATATTTTTATCGTTAAGTTCACATAATTTTACATCTAAAACACGTCTTTACAATACATTTGGGTGAATATAAATGGTCGTAAAATAATTTTGAAATACAGGTGATGAATCCGCTAAATATCGTCTTAAGTCATTTCTATTAAACTAATCATACTTTTTATATTTTTAACGTTAAGTTCACATTATTTTACATCTAAAAAACGTGTTTACAATACATTTGGGTGAATACAAAAAATAGAAAAAAAATTTGGTAAAAAATGGTGATAATTCCGCTAAATATCGTTTAAAGTCATTTGTATTGAACTAATCATACTTTTTATATTTTTATCGTTAAGTTCACATTATTTTACATCTAAAACACGTATTTACAATACATTTGGGTGAATATAAGAAATAGAAAAAAAATTTGGGAAAAAATTTGGTAAAAAATGGTGATAATTCCGCTAAATATCGTTTAAAGTCATTTGTATTGAACTAATCATACCTTTTATATTTTTATCGTTAAGTTCACATTATTTTACATCTAAAACACGTATTTACAATACATTTGGGTGAATATAAAAGGTCGTAAAAAAATTTTGAAATACAGGTGATGAATCAGCTAAATATCGTCTTAAGTCATTTCTATTAAACTAATCATACTTTTTATATTTTTAACGTTAAGTTCACATTATTTTACATCTAAAACAAGTGTTTACAATACATTTGGGTGAATACAAAAAATAGAAAAAAAATTTGGGAAAAAATTGGGTAAAAAATGGTGATAATTCCGCTAAATATCGTTTAAAGTCATTTGTATTGAACTAATCATACTTTTTATATTTTTATCGTTAAGTTCACATTATTTTACATCTAAAACACGTATTTACAATACATTTGGGTGAATACAAAAAATAGAAAAAAAATTTGGGAAAAAATTTGGTAAAAAATGGTGATAATTCCGCTAAATATCGTTTAAAGTCATTTGTATTGAACTAATCATACTTTTAATATTTTTATCGTTAAGTTCACATTATTTTACATCTAAAACACGTATTTACAATACATTTGGGTGAATATAAAAGGTCGTAAAAAAATTTTGAAATACAGGTGATGAATCCGCTAAATATCGTCTTAAGTCATTACTATTAAACTAATCATACTTTTTATATTTTTAACGTTAAGTTCACATTATTTTACATCTAAAACACGTGTTTACAATACATTTGGGTGAATACAAAAAATAGAAAAAAAATTTGGGAAAAAATTTGGTAAAAAATGGTGATAATTCCGCTAAATATCGTTTAAAGTCATTTGTATTGAACTAATCATACTTTTTATATTTTTATCGTTAAGTTCACATAATTTTACATCTAAAACACGTCTTTACAATACATTTGGGTGAATATAAATGGTCGTAAAATAATTTTGAAATACAGGTGATGAATCCGCTAAATATCGTCTTAAGTCATTTCTATTAAACTAATCATACTTTTTATATTTTTAACGTTAAGTTCACATTATTTTACATCTAAAAAACGTGTTTACAATACATTTGGGTGAATACAAAAAATAGAAAAAAAATTTGGTAAAAAATGGTGATAATTCCGCTAAATATCGTTTAAAGTCATTTGTATTGAACTAATCATACTTTTTATATTTTTATCGTTAAGTTCACATTATTTTACATCTAAAACACGTATTTACAATACATTTGGGTGAATACAAAAAATAGAAAAAAAATTTGGGAAAAAATTTGGTAAAAAATGGTGATAATTCCGCTAAATATCGTTTAAAGTCATTTGTATTGAACTAATCATACTTTTTATATTTTTATCGTTAAGTTCACATTATTTTACATCTAAAACACGTATTTACAATACATTTGGGTGAATATAAAAGGTCGTAAAAAAATTTTGAAATACAGGTGATGAATCCGCTAAATATCGTCTTAAGTCATTACTATTAAACTAATCATACTTTTTATATTTTTAACGTTAAGTTCACATTATTTTACATCTAAAACACGTATTTACAATACATTTGGGTGAATACAAAAAATAGAAAAAAAATTTGGTAAAAAATGGCGATAATTCCGCTAAATATCGTTTAAAGTCATTTGTATTGAACTAATCATACTTTTTATATTTTTATCGTTAAGATCACATTATTTTACATCTAAAACACGTATTTACAATACATTTGGGTGAATACAAAAAATAGAAAAAAAATTTGGGAAAAAATTTGGTAAAAAATGGTGATAATTCCGCTAAATATCGTTTAAAGTCATTTGTATTGAACTAATCATACTTTTTATATTTTTATCGTTAAGTTCACATAATTTTACATCTAAAACACGTCTTTACAATACATTTGGATGAATATAAAAGGTCGTAAAAAAATTTTGAAATACAGGTGATGAATCCGCTAAATATCGTCTTAAGTCATTTCTATTAAACTAATCATACTTTTTATATTTTTAATGTTAAGTTCACATTATTTTACATCTAAAACACGTGTTTACAATACATTTGGGTGAATACAAAAAATAGAAAAAAAATTTGGGAAAAAATTTGGTAAAAAATGGTGATAATTCCGCTAAATATCGTTTAAAGTCATTTGTATTGAACTAATCATACTTTTTATATTTTTATCGTTAAGTTCACATAATTTTACATCTAAAACACGTCTTTACAATACATTTGGGTGAATATAAATGGTCGTAAAATAATTTTGAAATACAGGTGATGAATCCGCTAAATATCGTCTTAAGTCATTTCTATTAAACTAATCATACTTTTTATATTTTTAACGTTAAGTTCACATTATTTTACATCTAAAAAACGTGTTTACAATACATTTGGGTGAATACAAAAAATAGAAAAAAAATTTGGTAAAAAATGGTGATAATTCCGCTAAATATCGTTTAAAGTCATTTGTATTGAACTAATCATACTTTTTATATTTTTATCGTTAAGTTCACATTATTTTACATCTAAAACACGTATTTACAATACATTTGGGTGAATATAAGAAATAGAAAAAAAATTTGGGAAAAAATTTGGTAAAAAATGGTGATAATTCCGCTAAATATCGTTTAAAGTCATTTGTATTGAACTAATCATACTTTTTATATTTTTATCGTTAAGTTCACATTATTTTACATCTAAAACACGTATTTACAATACATTTGGGTGAATACAAAAAATAGATAAAAAATTTGGTAAAAAATGGTGATAATTCCGCTAAATATCGTTTAAAGTCATTTGTATTGAACTAATCATACTTTTTATATTTTTATCGTTAAGTTCACATTATTTTACATCTAAAACACGTATTTACAATACATTTGGGTGAATACAAAAAATAGAAAAAAAATTTGGGAAAAAATTTGGTAAAAAATGGTGATAATTTCGCTAAATATCGTTTAAAGTCATTTGTATTGAACTAATCATACTTTTTATATTTTTATCGTTAAGTTCACATAATTTTACATCTAAAACACGTCTTTACAATACATTTGGATGAATATAAAAGGTCGTAAAAAAATTTTGAAATACAGGTGATGAATCCGCTAAATATCGTCTTAAGTCATTTCTATTAAACTAATCATACTTTTTATATTTTTAATGTTAAGTTCACATTATTTTACATCTAAAACACGTGTTTACAATACATTTGGGTGAATACAAAAAATAGAAAAAAAATTTGGGAAAAAATTTGGTAAAAAATGGTGATAATTCCGCTAAATATCGTTTAAAGTCATTTGTATTGAACTAATCATACTTTTTATATTTTTATCGTTAAGTTCACATAATTTTACATCTAAAACACGTCTTTACAATACATTTGGGTGAATATAAATGGTCGTAAAATAATTTTGAAATACAGGTGATGAATCCGCTAAATATCGTCTTAAGTCATTTCTATTAAACTAATCATACTTTTTATATTTTTAACGTTAAGTTCACATTATTTTACATCTAAAACACGTCTTTACAATACATTTGGGTGAATATAAATGGTCGTAAAATAATTTTGAAATACAGGTGATGAATCCGCTAAATATCGTCTTAAGTCATTTCTATTAAACTAATCATACTTTTTATATTTTTAACGTTAAGTTCACATTATTTTACATCTAAAAAACGTGTTTACAATACATTTGGGTGAATACAAAAAATAGAAAAAAAATTTGGTAAAAAATGGTGATAATTCCGCTAAATATCGTTTAAAGTCATTTGTATTGAACTAATCATACTTTTTATATTTTTATCGTTAAGTTCACATTATTTTACATCTAAAACACGTATTTACAATACATTTGGGTGAATACAAAAAATAGAAAAAAAATTTGGGAAAAAATTGGGTAAAAAATGGTGATAATTCCGCTAAATATCGTTTAAAGTCATTTGTATTGAACTAATCATACTTTTTATATTTTTAACGTTAAGTTCACATTATTTTACATCTAAAACACGTGTTTACAATACATTTGGGTGAATACAAAAAATAGAAAAAAAATTTGGTAAAAAATGGCGATAATTCCGCTAAATATCGTTTAAAGTCATTTGTATTGAACTAATCATACTTTTTATATTTTTATCGTTAAGATCACATTATTTTACATCTAAAACACGTATTTACAATACATTTGGGTGAATACAAAAAATAGAAAAAAAATTTGGGAAAAAATTTGGTAAAAAATGGTGATAATTCCGCTAAATATCGTTTAAAGTCATTTGTATTGAACTAATCATACTTTTTATATTTTTATCGTTAAGTTCACATAATTTTACATCTAAAACACGTCTTTACAATACATTTGGATGAATATAAAAGGTCGTAAAAAAATTTTGAAATACAGGTGATGAATCCGCTAAATATCGTCTTAAGTCATTTCTATTAAACTAATCATACTTTTTATATTTTTAACGTTAAGTTCACATTATTTTACATCTAAAACACGTGTTTACAATACATTTGGGTGAATACAAAAAATAGAAAAAAAATTTGGGAAAAAATTTGGTAAAAAATGGTGATAATTCCGCTAAATATCGTTTAAAGTCATTTGTATTGAACTAATCATACTTTTTATATTTTTATCGTTAAGTTCACATAATTTTGCATCTAAAACACGTCTTTACAATACATTTGGATGAATATAAAAGGTCGTAAAAAAATTTTGAAATACAGGTGATGAATCCGCTAAATATCGTCTTAAGTCATTTCTATTAAACTAATCATACTTTTTATATTTTTAACGTTAAGTTCACATTATTTTACATCTAAAACACGTGTTTACAATACATTTGGGTGAATACAAAAAATAGAAAAAAAATTTGGGAAAAAATTTGGTAAAAAATGGTGATAATTCCGCTAAATATCGTTTAAAGTCATTTGTATTGAACTAATCATACTTTTTATATTTTTATCGTTAAGTTCACATAATTTTACATCTAAAACACGTCTTTACAATACATTTGGGTGAATATAAATGGTCGTAAAATAATTTTGAAATACAGGTGATGAATCCGCTAAATATCGTCTTAAGTCATTTCTATTAAACTAATCATAATTTTTATATTTTTAACGTTAAGTTCACATTATTTTACATCTAAAAAACGTGTTTACAATACATTTGGGTGAATACAAAAAATAGAAAAAAAATTTGGTAAAAAATGGTGATAATTCCGCTAAATATCGTTTAAAGTCATTTGTATTGAACTAATCATACTTTTTATATTTTTATCGTTAAGTTCACATTATTTTACATCTAAAACACGTATTTACAATACATTTGGGTGAATACAAAAAATAGAAAAAAAATTTGGGAAAAAATTGGGTAAAAAATGGTGATAATTCCGCTAAATATCGTTTAAAGTCATTTGTATTGAACTAATCATACTTTTTATATTTTTATCGTTAAGTTCACATTATTTTACATCTAAAACACGTGTTTACAATACATTTGGGTGAATACAAAAAATAGAAAAAAAATTTGGGAAAAAATTTGGTAAAAAATGGTGATAATTCCGCTAAATATCGTTTAAAGTCATTTGTATTGAACTAATCATACTTTTTATATTTTTATCGTTAAGTTCACATTATTTTACATCTAAAACACGTATTTACAATACATTTGGGTGAATATAAAAGGTCGTAAAAAAATTTTGAAATACAGGTGATGAATCCGCTAAATATCGTCTTAAATCATTACTATTAAACTAATCATACTTTTTATATTTTTAACGTTAAGTTCACATTATTTTACATCTAAAACACGTGTTTACAATACATTTGGGTGAATACAAAAAATAGAAAAAAAATTTGGTAAAAAATGGCGATAATTCCGCTAAATATCGTTTAAAGTCATTTGTATTGAACTAATCATACTTTTTATATTTTTATCGTTAAGATCACATTATTTTACATCTAAAACACGTATTTACAATACATTTGGGTGAATACAAAAAATAGAAAAAAAATTTGGGAAAAAATTTGGTAAAAAATGGTGATAATTCCGCTAAATATCGTTTAAAGTCATTTGTATTGAACTAATCATACTTTTTATATTTTTATCGTTAAGTTCACATAATTTTACATCTAAAACACGTCTTTACAATACATTTGGATGAATATAAAAGGTCGTAAAAAAATTTTGAAATACAGGTGATGAATCCGCTAAATATCGTCTTAAGTCATTTCTATTAAACTAATCATACTTTTTATATTTTTAACGTTAAGTTCACATTATTTTACATCTAAAACACGTGTTTACAATACATTTGGGTGAATACAAAAAATAGAAAAAAAATTTGGGAAAAAATTTGGTAAAAAATGGTGATAATTCCGCTAAATATCGTTTAAAGTCATTTGTATTGAACTAATCATACTTTTTATATTTTTATCGTTAAGTTCACATAATTTTGCATCTAAAACACGTCTTTACAATACATTTGGATGAATATAAAAGGTCGTAAAAAAATTTTGAAATACAGGTGATGAATCCGCTAAATATCGTCTTAAGTCATTTCTATTAAACTAATCATACTTTTTATATTTTTAACGTTAAGTTCACATTATTTTACATCTAAAACACGTGTTTACAATACATTTGGGTGAATACAAAAAATAGAAAAAAAATTTGGGAAAAAATTTGGTAAAAAATGGTGATAATTCCGCTAAATATCGTTTAAAGTCATTTGTATTGAACTAATCATACTTTTTATATTTTTATCGTTAAGTTCACATAATTTTACATCTAAAACACGTCTTTACAATACATTTGGGTGAATATAAATGGTCGTAAAATAATTTTGAAATACAGGTGATGAATCCGCTAAATATCGTCTTAAGTCATTTCTATTAAACTAATCATACTTTTTATATTTTTAACGTTAAGTTCACATTATTTTACATCTAAAAAACGTGTTTACAATACATTTGGGTGAATACAAAAAATAGAAAAAAAATTTGGTAAAAAATGGTGATAATTCCGCTAAATATCGTTTAAAGTCATTTGTATTGAACTAATCATACTTTTTATATTTTTATCGTTAAGTTCACATTATTTTACATCTAAAACACGTATTTACAATACATTTGGGTGAATATAAGAAATAGAAAAAAAATTTGGGAAAAAATTTGGTAAAAAATGGTGATAATTCCGCTAAATATCGTTTAAAGTCATTTGTATTGAACTAATCATACCTTTTATATTTTTATCGTTAAGTTCACATTATTTTACATCTAAAACACGTATTTACAATACATTTGGGTGAATATAAAAGGTCGTAAAAAAATTTTGAAATACAGGTGATGAATCAGCTAAATATCGTCTTAAGTCATTTCTATTAAACTAATCATACTTTTTATATTTTTAACGTTAAGTTCACATTATTTTACATCTAAAACAAGTGTTTACAATACATTTGGGTGAATACAAAAAATAGAAAAAAAATTTGGGAAAAAATTGGGTAAAAAATGGTGATAATTCCGCTAAATATCGTTTAAAGTCATTTGTATTGAACTAATCATACTTTTTATATTTTTATCGTTAAGTTCACATTATTTTACATCTAAAACACGTATTTACAATACATTTGGGTGAATACAAAAAATAGAAAAACAATTTGGGAAAAAATTTGGTAAAAAATGGTGATAATTCCGCTAAATATCGTTTAAAGTCATTTGTATTGAACTAATCATACTTTTAATATTTTTATCGTTAAGTTCACATTATTTTACATCTAAAACACGTATTTACAATACATTTGGGTGAATATAAAAGGTCGTAAAAAAATTTTGAAATACAGGTGATGAATCCGCTAAATATCGTCTTAAGTCATTACTATTAAACTAATCATACTTTTTATATTTTTAACGTTAAGTTCACATTATTTTACATCTAAAACACGTGTTTACAATACATTTGGGTGAATACAAAAAATAGAAAAAAAATTTGGTAAAAAATGGCGATAATTCCGCTAAATATCGTTTAAAGTCATTTGTATTGAACTAATCATACTTTTTATATTTTTATCGTTAAGATCACATTATTTTACATCTAAAACACGTATTTACAATACATTTGGGTGAATACAAAAAATAGAAAAAAAATTTGGGAAAAAATTTGGTAAAAAATGGTGATAATTCCGCTAAATATCGTTTAAAGTCATTTGTATTGAACTAATCATACTTTTTATATTTTTATCGTTAAGTTCACATTATTTTACATCTAAAACACGTCTTTACAATACATTTGGGTGAATATAAAAGGTCGTAAAAAAACTTTGAAATACAGGTGATGAATCCGCTAAATATCGTCTTAAGTCATTTCTATTAAACTAATCATACTTTTTATATTTTTATCGTTACGTTCACATAAATTTACATCTAAAACACGTCTTTACAATACATTTGGGTGAATATAAAAGGTCGTAAAAAAATTTTGAAATACAGGTGATGAATCCGCTAAATATCGTCTTAAGTCATTTCTATTAAACTAATCATACTTTTTATATTTTTAACGTTAAGTTCACATTATTTTACATCTAAAACACGTGTTTACAATACATTTGGGTGAATACAAAAAATTGAAAAAAAATTTGGTAAAAAATGGTGATAATTCCGCTAAATATCGTTTAAAGTCATTTGTATTGAACTAATCATACTTTTTATATTTTTATCGTTAAGTTCACATAATCTTACATCTAAAACACGTCTTTACAATACATTTGGGTGAATATAAAAGGTCGTAAAAAAATTTTGAAATACAGGTGATGAAATCCGCTAAATATCGTCTTAAGTCATTTGTATTGAACTAATCATACTTTTTATATTTTTATCGTTAAGATCACATTATTTTACATCTAAAACACGTATTTACAATACATTTGGGTGAATACAAAAAATAGAAAAAAAATTTGGGAAAAAATTTGGTAAAAAATGGTGATAATTCCGCTAAATATCGTTTAAAGTCATTTGTATTGAACTAATCATACTTTTTATATTTTTATCGTTAAGTTCACATAATTTTACATCTAAAACACGTCTTTACAATACATTTGGATGAATATAAAAGGTCGTAAAAAAATTTTGAAATACAGGTGATGAATCCGCTAAATATCGTCTTAAGTCATTTCTATTAAACTAATCATACTTTTTATATTTTTATCGTTAAGTTCACATTATTTTACATCTAAAAAACGTGTTTACAATACATTTGGGTGAATACAAAAAATAGAAAAAAAATTTGGTAAAAAATGGTGATAATTCCGCTAAATATCGTTTAAAGTCATTTGTATTGAACTAATCATACTTTTTATATTTTTATCGTTAAGTTCACATTATTTTACATCTAAAACACGTATTTACAATACATTTGGGTGAATATAAGAAATAGAAAAAAAATTTGGGAAAAAATTTGGTAAAAAATGGTGATAATTCCGCTAAATATCGTTTAAAGTCATTTGTATTGAACTAATCATACCTTTTATATTTTTATCGTTAAGTTCACATTATTTTACATCTAAAACACGTATTTACAATACATTTGGGTGAATATAAAAGGTCGTAAAAAAATTTTGAAATACAGGTGATGAATCAGCTAAATATCGTCTTAAGTCATTTCTATTAAACTAATCATACTTTTTATATTTTTAACGTTAAGTTCACATTATTTTACATCTAAAACAAGTGTTTACAATACATTTGGGTGAATACAAAAAATAGAAAAAAAATTTGGGAAAAAATTGGGTAAAAAATGGTGATAATTCCGCTAAATATCGTTTAAAGTCATTTGTATTGAACTAATCATACTTTTTATATTTTTATCGTTAAGTTCACATTATTTTACATCTAAAACACGTATTTACAATACATTTGGGTGAATACAAAAAATAGAAAAAAAATTTGGGAAAAAATTTGGTAAAAAATGGTGATAATTCCGCTAAATATCGTTTAAAGTCATTTGTATTGAACTAATCATACTTTTAATATTTTTATCGTTAAGTTCACATTATTTTACATCTAAAACACGTATTTACAATACATTTGGGTGAATATAAAAGGTCGTAAAAAAATTTTGAAATACAGGTGATGAATCCGCTAAATATCGTCTTAAGTCATTACTATTAAACTAATCATACTTTTTATATTTTTAACGTTAAGTTCACATTATTTTACATCTAAAACACGTGTTTACAATACATTTGGGTGAATACAAAAAATAGAAAAAAAATTTGGGAAAAAATTTGGTAAAAAATGGTGATAATTCCGCTAAATATCGTTTAAAGTCATTTGTATTGAACTAATCATACTTTTTATATTTTTATCGTTAAGTTCACATAATTTTACATCTAAAACACGTCTTTACAATACATTTGGGTGAATATAAATGGTCGTAAAATAATTTTGAAATACAGGTGATGAATCCGCTAAATATCGTCTTAAGTCATTTCTATTAAACTAATCATACTTTTTATATTTTTAACGTTAAGTTCACATTATTTTACATCTAAAAAACGTGTTTACAATACATTTGGGTGAATACAAAAAATAGAAAAAAAATTTGGTAAAAAATGGTGATAATTCCGCTAAATATCGTTTAAAGTCATTTGTATTGAACTAATCATACTTTTTATATTTTTATCGTTAAGTTCACATTATTTTACATCTAAAACACGTATTTACAATACATTTGGGTGAATATAAGAAATAGAAAAAAAATTTGGGAAAAAATTTGGTAAAAAATGGTGATAATTCCGCTAAATATCGTTTAAAGTCATTTGTATTGAACTAATCATACCTTTTATATTTTTATCGTTAAGTTCACATTATTTTACATCTAAAACACGTATTTACAATACATTTGGGTGAATATAAAAGGTCGTAAAAAAATTTTGAAATACAGGTGATGAATCAGCTAAATATCGTCTTAAGTCATTTCTATTAAACTAATCATACTTTTTATATTTTTAACGTTAAGTTCACATTATTTTACATCTAAAACAAGTGTTTACAATACATTTGGGTGAATACAAAAAATAGAAAAAAAATTTGGGAAAAAATTGGGTAAAAAATGGTGATAATTCCGCTAAATATCGTTTAAAGTCATTTGTATTGAACTAATCATACTTTTTATATTTTTATCGTTAAGTTCACATTATTTTACATCTAAAACACGTATTTACAATACATTTGGGTGAATACAAAAAATAGAAAAAAAATTTGGGAAAAAATTTGGTAAAAAATGGTGATAATTCCGCTAAATATCGTTTAAAGTCATTTGTATTGAACTAATCATACTTTTAATATTTTTATCGTTAAGTTCACATTATTTTACATCTAAAACACGTATTTACAATACATTTGGGTGAATATAAAAGGTCGTAAAAAAATTTTGAAATACAGGTGATGAATCCGCTAAATATCGTCTTAAGTCATTACTATTAAACTAATCATACTTTTTATATTTTTAACGTTAAGTTCACATTATTTTACATCTAAAACACGTGTTTACAATACATTTGGGTGAATACAAAAAATAGAAAAAAAATTTGGTAAAAAATGGCGATAATTCCGCTAAATATCGTTTAAAGTCATTTGTATTGAACTAATCATACTTTTTATATTTTTATCGTTAAGATCACATTATTTTACATCTAAAACACGTATTTACAATACATTTGGGTGAATACAAAAAATAGAAAAAAAATTTGGGAAAAAATTTGGTAAAAAATGGTGATAATTCCGCTAAATATCGTTTAAAGTCATTTGTATTGAACTAATCATACTTTTTATATTTTTATCGTTAAGTTCACATTATTTTACATCTAAAACACGTCTTTACAATACATTTGGGTGAATATAAAAGGTCGTAAAAAAACTTTGAAATACAGGTGATGAATCCGCTAAATATCGTCTTAAGTCATTTCTATTAAACTAATCATACTTTTTATATTTTTATCGTTACGTTCACATAAATTTACATCTAAAACACGTCTTTACAATACATTTGGGTGAATATAAAAGGTCGTAAAAAAATTTTGAAATACAGGTGATGAATCCGCTAAATATCGTCTTAAGTCATTTCTATTAAACTAATCATACTTTTTATATTTTTAACGTTAAGTTCACATTATTTTACATCTAAAACACGTGTTTACAATACATTTGGGTGAATACAAAAAATTGAAAAAAAATTTGGTAAAAAATGGTGATAATTCCGCTAAATATCGTTTAAAGTCATTTGTATTGAACTAATCATACTTTTTATATTTTTATCGTTAAGTTCACATAATCTTACATCTAAAACACGTCTTTACAATACATTTGGGTGAATATAAAAGGTCGTAAAAAAATTTTGAAATACAGGTGATGAAATCCGCTAAATATCGTCTTAAGTCATTTCTATTAAACTAATCATACTTTTTATATTTTTAACGTTAAGTTCACATTATTTTACATCTAAAACACGTGTTTACAATACATTTGGGTGAATACAAAAAATAGAAAAAAAATTTGGTAAAAAATGGCGATAATTCCGCTAAATATCGTTTAAAGTCATTTGTATTGAACTAATCATACTTTTTATATTTTTATCGTTAAGATCACATTATTTTACATCTAAAACACGTATTTACAATACATTTGGGTGAATACAAAAAATAGAAAAAAAATTTGGGAAAAAATTTGGTAAAAAATGGTGATAATTCCGCTAAATATCGTTTAAAGTCATTTGTATTGAACTAATCATACTTTTTATATTTTTATCGTTAAGTTCACATTATTTTACATCTAAAACACGTCTTTACAATACATTTGGGTGAATATAAAAGGTCGTAAAAAAACTTTGAAATACAGGTGATGAATCCGCTAAATATCGTCTTAAGTCATTTCTATTAAACTAATCATACTTTTTATATTTTTATCGTTACGTTCACATAAATTTACATCTAAAACACGTCTTTACAATACATTTGGGTGAATATAAAAGGTCGTAAAAAAATTTTGAAATACAGGTGATGAATCCGCTAAATATCGTCTTAAGTCATTTCTATTAAACTAATCATACTTTTTATATTTTTAACGTTAAGTTCACATTATTTTACATCTAAAACACGTGTTTACAATACATTTGGGTGAATACAAAAAATTCAAAAAAAATTTGGTAAAAAATGGTGATAATTCCGCTAAATATCGTTTAAAGTCATTTGTATTGAACTAATCATACTTTTTATATTTTTATCGTTAAGTTCACATAATCTTACATCTAAAACACGTCTTTACAATACATTTGGGTGAATATAAAAGGTCGTAAAAAAACTTTGAAATACAGGTGATGAATCCGCTAAATATCGTCTTAAGTCATTTCTATTAAACTAATCATACTTTTTATATTTTTATCGTTACGTTCACATAAATTTACATCTAAAACACGTCTTTACAATACATTTGGGTGAATATAAAAGGTCGTAAAAAAATTTTGAAATACAGGTGATGAATCCGCTAAATATCGTCTTAAGTCATTTCTATTAAACTAATCATACTTTTTATATTTTTAACGTTAAGTTCACATTATTTTACATCTAAAACACGTGTTTACAATACATTTGGGTGAATACAAAAAATTCAAAAAAAATTTGGTAAAAAATGGTGATAATTCCGCTAAATATCGTTTAAAGTCATTTGTATTGAACTAATCATACTTTTTATATTTTTATCGTTAAGTTCACATAATCTTACATCTAAAACACGTCTTTACAATACATTTGGGTGAATATAAAAGGTCGTAAAAAAATTTTGAAATACAGGTAATGAAATCCGCTAAATATCGTCTTAAGTCATTTCTATTAAACTAATCATACTTTTTATATTTTTAACGTTAAGTTCACATTATTTTACATCTAAAACACGTGTTTACAATACATTTGGGTGAATACAAAAAATAGAAAAAAAATTTGGGAAAAAATTGGGTAAAAAATGGTGATAATTCCGCTAAATATCGTTTAAAGTCATTTGTATTGAACTAATCATACTTTTTATATTTTTATCGTTAAGTTCACATTATTTTACATCTAAAACACGTATTTACAATACATTTGGGTGAATACAAAAAATAGAAAAAAAATTTGGGAAAAAATTTGGTAAAAAATGGTGATAATTCCGCTAAATATCGTTTAAAGTCATTTGTATTGAACTAATCATACTTTTTATATTTTTATCGTTAAGTTCACATTATTTTACATCTAAAACACGTCTTTACAATACATTTGGGTGAATATAAAAGGTCGTAAAAAAACTTTGAAATACAGGTGATGAATCCGCTAAATATCGTCTTAAGTCATTTCTATTAAACTAATCATACTTTTTATATTTTTATCGTTACGTTCACATAAATTTACATCTAAAACACGTCTTTACAATACATTTGGGTGAATATAAAAGGTCGTAAAAAAATTTTGAAATACAGGTTATGAATCCGCTAAATATCGTCTTAAGTCATTTCTATTAAACTAATCATACTTTTTATATTTTTAACGTTAAGTTCACATTATTTTACATCTAATACACGTGTTTACAATACATTTGTCTGAATAAAAAAAATAGAAAAAAATTTGGTAAAAAATGGTGATAATTCCGCTAAATATCGTTTAAGTCATTTGTATTGAAATAATCATACTTTTTATATTTTTATCGTTACGTTCACATAAATTTACATCTAAAACACGTCTTTACAATACATTTGGGTGAATATAAAAGGTCGTAAAAAAATTTTGAAATACAGGTTATGAATCCGCTAAATATCGTCTTAAGTCATTTCTATTAAACTAATCATACTTTTTATATTTTTAACGTTAAGTTCACATTATTTTACATCTAAAACACGTGTTTACAATACATTTGGGTGAATACAAAAAATAGAAAAAAAATTTGGTAAAAAATGGTGATAATTCCGCTAAATATCGTTTAAAGTCATTTGTATTGAACTAATCATACTTTTTATATTTTTATCGTTAAGTTCACATTATTTTACATCTAAAACACGTATTTACAATACATTTGGGTGAATACAAAAAATAGAAAAAAAATTTGGGAAAAAATTTGGTAAAAAATGGTGATGATTCCGCTAAATATCGTTTAAAGTCATTTGTATTGAACTAATCATACTTTTTATATTTTTATCGTTAATTTCACATAATTTTACATCTAAAACACGTCTTTACAATACATTTGGGTGAATATAAAAGGTCGTAAAAAAATTTTGAAATACAGGTGATAAATCCGCTAAATATCGTCTTAAGTCATTTCTATTAAACTAATCATACTTTTTATATTTTTAACGTTAAGTTCACATTATTTTACATCTAAAAAACGTGTTTACAATACATTTGGGTGAATACAAAAAATAGAAAAAAAATTTGGTAAAAAATGGTGATAATTCAGCTAAATATCGTTTAAAGTCATTTGTATTGAACTAATCATACTTTTTATATTTTTATCGTTAAGTTCACATTATTTTACATCTAAAACACGTATTTACAATACATTTGGGTGAATATAAGAAATAGAAAAAAAATTTGGGAAAAAATTTGGTAAAAAATGGTGATAATTCCGCTAAATATCGTTTAAAGTCATTTGTATTGAACTAATCATACTTTTTATATTTTTATCGTTAAGTTCACATAATTTTACATCTAAAACACGTATTTACAATAAATTTGGGTGAATACAAAAAATAGAAAAAAAATTTGGGAAAAAATTTGGTAAAAAATGGTGATAATTCCGCTAAATATCGTTTAAAGTCATTTGTATTGAACTAATCATACTTTTTATATTTTTATCGTTAAGTTCACATAATTTTACATCTAAAACACGTCTTTACAATACATTTGGGTGAATATAAAAGGTCGTAAAAAAATTTTGAAATACAGGTTATGAATCCGCTAAATATCGTCTTAAGTCATTTCTATTAAACTAATCATACTTTTTATATTTTTAACGTTAAGTTCACATTATTTTACATCTAAAACACGTGTTTACAATACATTTGGGTGAATACAAAAAATAGAAAAAAAATTTGGGAAAAAATTTGGTAAAAAATGGTGATAATTCCGCTAAATATCGTTTAAAGTCATTTGTATTGAACTAATCATACTTTTTATATATTTATCGTTAAGTTCACATAATTTTACATCTAAAACACGTATTTACAATACATTTGGGTGAATACAAAAAATAGATAAAAAATTTGGTAAAAAATGGTGATAATTCCGCTAAATATCGTTTAAAGTCATTTGTATTGAACTAATCATACTTTTTATATTTTTATCGTTAAGTTCACATTATTTTACATCTAAAACACGTATTTACAATACATTTGGGTGAATACAAAAAATAGAAAAAAAATTTGGGAAAAAATTTGGTAAAAAATGGTGATAATTCCGCTAAATATCGTTTAAAGTCATTTGTATTGAACTAATCATACTTTTTATATTTTTATCGTTAAGTTCACATAATTTTACATCTAAAACACGTCTTTACAATACATTTTGATGAATATAAAAGGTCGTAAAAAAATTTTGAAATACAGGTGATGAATCCGCTAAATATCGTCTTAAGTCATTTCTATTAAACTAATCATACTTTTTATATTTTTAACGTTAAGTTCACATTATTTTACATCTAAAACACGTGTTTACAATACATTTGGGTGAATACAAAAAATAGAAAAAAAATTTGGGAAAAAATTTGGTAAAAAATGGTGATAATTCCGCTAAATATCGTTTAAAGTCATTTGTATTGAACTAATCATACTTTTTATATTTTTATCGTTAAGTTCACATAATTTTACATCTAAAACACGTCTTTACAATACATTTGGGTGAATATAAATGGTCGTAAAATAATTTTGAAATACAGGTGATGAATCCGCTAAATATCGTCTTAAGTCATTTCTATTAAACTAATCATACTTTTTATATTTTTAACGTTAAGTTCACATTATTTTACATCTAAAAAACGTGTTTACAATACATTTGGGTGAATACAAAAAATAGAAAAAAAATTTGGTAAAAAATGGTGATAATTCCGCTAAATATCGTTTAAAGTCATTTGTATTGAACTAATCATACTTTTTATATTTTTATCGTTAAGTTCACATTATTTTACATCTAAAACACGTATTTACAATACATTTGGGTGAATATAAAAGGTCGTAAAAAAATTTTGAAATACAGGGGATGAATCAGCTAAATATCGTCTTAAGTCATTTCTATTAAACTAATCATACTTTTTATATTTTTAACGTTAAGTTCACATTATTTTACATCTAAAACAAGTGTTTACAATACATTTGGGTGAATACAAAAAATAGAAAAAAAATTTGGGAAAAAATTGGGTAAAAAATGGTGATAATTCCGCTAAATATCGTTTAAAGTCATTTGTATTGAACTAATCATACTTTTTATATTTTTATCGTTAAGTTCACATTATTTTACATCTAAAACACGTATTTACAATACATTTGGGTGAATACAAAAAATAGAAAAAAAATTTGGGAAAAAATTTGGTAAAAAATGGTGATAATTCCACTAAATATCGTCTTAAGTCATTTCTATTAAACTAATCATACTTTTTATATTTTTAACGCTAAGTTCACATTATTTTACATCTAATACACGTGTTTACAATACATTTGTCTGAATAAAAAAAATAGAAAAAAATTTGGTAAAAAATGGTGATAATTCCGCTAAATATCGTTTAAGTCATTTGTATTGAAATAATCATACTTTTTATATTTTTATCGTTACGTTCACATAAATTTACATCTAAAACACGTCTTTACAATACATTTGGGTGAATATAAAAGGTCGTAAAAAAATTTTGAAATACAGGTTATGAATCCGCTAAATATCGTCTTAAGTCATTTCTATTAAACTAATCATACTTTTTATATTTTTAACGTTAAGTTCACATTATTTTACATCTAAAACACGTGTTTACAATACATTTGGGTGAATACAAAAAATAGAAAAAAAATTTGGTAAAAAATGGTGATAATTCCGCTAAATATCGTTTAAAGTCATTTGTATTGAACTAATCATACTTTTTATATTTTTATCGTTAAGTTCACATTATTTTACATCTAAAACACGTATTTACAATACATTTGGGTGAATACAAAAAATAGAAAAAAAATTTGGGAAAAAATTTGGTAAAAAATGGTGATAATTCCGCTAAATATCGTTTAAAGTCATTTGTATTGAACTAATCATACTTTTTATATTTTTATCGTTAAGTTCACATAATTTTACATCTAAAACACGTCTTTACAATACATTTGGGTGAATATAAAAGGTCGTAAAAAAATTTTGAAATACAGGTGATGAATCCGCTAAATATCGTCTTAAGTCATTTCTATTAAACTAATCATACTTTTTATATTTTTAACGTTAAGTTCACATTATTTTACATCTAAAACACGTGTTTACAATACATTTGGGTGAATACAAAAAATAGAAAAAAAATTTGGTAAAAAATGGCGATAATTCCGCTAAATATCGTTTAAAGTCATTTGTATTGAACTAATCATACTTTTTATATTTTTATCGTTAAGATCACATTATTTTACATCTAAAACACGTATTTACAATACATTTGGGTGAATACAAAAAATAGAAAAAAAATTTGGGAAAAAATTTGGTAAAAAATGGTGATAATTCCGCTAAATATCGTTTAAAGTCATTTGTATTGAACTTATCATACTTTTTATATTTTTATCGTTAAGTTCACATTATTTTACATCTAAAACACGTCTTTACAATACATTTGGGTGAATATAAAAGGTCGTAAAAAAACTTTGAAATACAGGTGATGAATCCGCTAAATATCGTCTTAAGTCATTTCTATTAAACTAATCATACTTTTTATATTTTTAACGTTAAGTTCACATTATTTTACATCTAATACACGTGTTTACAATACATTTGTCTGAATAAAAAAAATAGAAAAAAAATTGGTAAAAAATGGTGATAATTCCGCTAAATATCGTTTAAGTCATTTGTATTGAAATAATCATACTTTTTATATTTTTATCGTTACGTTCACATAAATTTACATCTAAAACACGTCTTTACAATACATTTGGGTGAATATAAAAGGTCGTAAAAAAATTTTGAAATACAGGTTATGAATCCGCTAAATATCGTCTTAAGTCATTTCTATTAAACTAATCATACTTTTTATATTTTTAACGTTAAGTTCACATTATTTTACATCTAAAACACGTGTTTACAATACATTTGGGTGAATACAAAAAATAGAAAAAAAATTTGGTAAAAAATGGTGATAATTCCGCTAAATATCGTTTAAAGTCATTTGTATTGAACTAATCATACTTTTTATATTTTTATCGTTAAGTTCACATTATTTTACATCTAAAACACGTATTTACAATACATTTGGGTGAATACAAAAAATAGAAAAAAAATTTGGGAAAAAATTTGGTAAAAAATGGTGATAATTCCGCTAAATATCGTTTAAAGTCATTTGTATTGAACTAATCATACTTTTTATATTTTTATCGTTAAGTTCACATAATTTTACATCTAAAACACGTCTTTACAATACATTTGGGTGAATATAAAAGGTCGTAAAAAAATTTTGAAATACAGGTGATGAATCCGCTAAATATCGTCTTAAGTCATTTCTATTAAACTAATCATACTTTTTATATTTTTAACGTTAAGTTCACATTATTTTACATCTAAAACACGTGTTTACAATACATTTGGGTGAATATAAAAAATAGAAAAAAAATTTGGTAAAAAATGGCGATAATTCCGCTAAATATCGTTTAAAGTCATTTGTATTGAACTAATCATACTTTTTATATTTTTATCGTTAAGATCACATTATTTTACATCTAAAACACGTATTTACAATACATTTGGGTGAATACAAAAAATAGAAAAAAAATTTGGGAAAAAATTTGGTAAAAAATGGTGATAATTCCGCTAAATATCGTTTAAAGTCATTTGTATTGAACTAATCATACTTTTTATATTTTTATCGTTAAGTTCACATAATTTCACATCTAAAACACGTCTTTACAATACATTTGGATGAATATAAAAGGTCGTAAAAAAATTTTGAAATACAGGTGATGAATCCGCTAAATATCGTCTTAAGTCATTTCTATTAAACTAATCATACTTTTTATATTTTTAACGTTAAGTTCACATTATTTTACATCTAAAACACGTGTTTACAATACATTTGGGTGAATACAAAAAATAGAAAAAAAATTTGGTAAAAAATGGCAAAAATTCCGCTAAATATCGTTTAAAGTCATTTGTATTGAACTAATCATACTTTTTATATTTTTATCGTTAAGATCACATTATTTTACATCTAAAACAAGTGTTTACAATACATTTGGGTGAATACAAAAAATAGAAAAAAAATTTGGGAAAAAATTGGGTAAAAAATGGTGATAATTCCGCTAAATATCGTTTAAAGTCATTTGTATTGAACTAATCATACTTTTTATATTTTTAACGTTAAGTTCACATTATTTTACATCTAAAACAAGTGTTTACAATACATTTGGGTGAATACAAAAAATAGAAAAAAAATTTGGGAAAAAATTGGGTAAAAAATGGTGATAATTCCGCTAAATATCGTTTAAAGTCATTTGTATTGAACTAATCATACTTTTTATATTTTTATCGTTAAGTTCACATTATTTTACATCTAAAACACGTATTTACAATACATTTGGGTGAATACAAAAAATAGAAAAAAAATTTGGGAAAAAATTTGGTAAAAAATGGTGATAATTCCGCTAAATATCGTTTAAAGTCATTTGTATTGAACTAATCATACTTTTTATATTTTTATCGTTAAGTTCACATTATTTTACATCTAAAACACGTATTTACAATACATTTGGGTGAATATAAAAGGTCGTAAAAAAATTTTGAAATACAGGTGATGAATCCGCTAAATATCGTCTTAAGTCATTACTATTAAACTAATCATACTTTTTATATTTTTAACGTTAAGTTCACATTATTTTACATCTAAAACACGTGTTTACAATACATTTGGGTGAATACAAAAAATAGAAAAAAAATTTGGGAAAAAATTGGGTAAAAAATGGTGATAATTCCGCTAAATATCGTTTAAAGTCATTTGTATTGAACTAATCAAACTTTTTATATTTTTATCGTTAAGTTAACATTATTTTACATCTAAAACACGTATTTACAATACATTTGGGTGAATACAAAAAATAGATAAAAAATTTGGTAAAAAATGGTGATAATTCCGCTAAATATCGTTTAAAGTCATTTGTATTGAACTAATCATACTTTTTATATTTTTATCGTTAAGTTCACACTATTTTACATCTAAAACACGTCTTTACAATACATTTGGGTGAATATAAAAGGTCGTAAAAAAATTTTGAAATACGGCTGATGAATCCGCTAAATATCGTCTTAAGTCATTTCTATTAAACTAATCATACTTTTTATATTTTTAACGTTAAGTTCACATTATTTTACATCTAAAACACGTGTTTACAATACATTTGTCTGAATACAAAAAATAGAAAAAAATTTGGTAAAAAATGGTGATAATTCCGCTAAATATCGTTTAAGTCATTTGTATTGAAATAATCATACTTTTTATATTTTTATCGTTACGTTCACATAAATTTACATCTAAAACACGTCTTTACAATACATTTGGGTGAATATAAAAGGTCGTAAAAAAATTTTGAAATACAGGTTATGAATCCGCTAAATATCGTCTTAAGTCATTTCTATTAAACTAATCATACTTTTTATATTTTTAACGTTAAGTTCACATTATTTTACATCTAAAACACGTGTTTACAATACATTTGGGTGAATACAAAAAA
This sequence comes from Diuraphis noxia, assembly GCF_037042655.1. Lineage (NCBI taxonomy): Eukaryota > Metazoa > Arthropoda > Insecta > Hemiptera > Aphididae > Diuraphis > Diuraphis noxia. The sequence goes on along the minus strand of NW_028301713.1, from coordinate 3,176,220 downwards.
TAGAAAAAAAATTTGGTAAAAAATGGCGATAATTCCGCTAAATATCGTTTAAAGTCATTTGTATTGAACTAATCATACTTTTTATATTTTTATCGTTAAGATCACATTATTTTACATCTAAAACACGTATTTACAATACATTTGGGTGAATACAAAAAATAGAAAAAAAATTTGGGAAAAAATTTGGTAAAAAATGGTGATAATTCCGCTAAATATCGTTTAAAGTCATTTGTATTGAACTAATCATACTTTTTATATTTTTATCGTTAAGTTCACATTATTTTACATCTAAAACACGTATTTACAATACATTTGGGTGAATACAAAAAATAGAAAAAAAATTTGGGAAAAAATTTGGTAAAAAATGGTGATAATTCCGCTAAATATCGTTTAAAGTCATTTGTATTGAACTAATCATACTTTTTATATTTTTATCGTTAAGTTCACATAATTTTACATCTAAAACACGTCTTTACAATACATTTGGATGAATATAAAAGGTCGTAAAAAAATTTTGAAATACAGGTGATGAATCCGCTAAATATCGTCTTAAGTCATTTCTATTAAACTAATCATACTTTTTATATTTTTAACGTTAAGTTCACATTATTTTACATCTAAAACACGTGTTTACAATACATTTGGGTGAATACAAAAAATAGAAAAAAAATTTGGTAAAAAATGGTGATAATTCCGCTAAATATCGTTTAAAGTCATTTGTATTGAACTAATCAAACTTTTTATATTTTTATCGTTAAGATCACATTATTTTACATCTAAAACACGTATTTACAATACATTTGGGTGAATACAAAAAATAGAAAAAAAATTTGGGAAAAAATTTGGTAAAAAATGGTGATAATTCCGCTAAATATCGTTTAAAGTCATTTGTATTGAACTAATCATACTTTTTATATTTTTATCGTTAAGTTCACATAATTTTACATCTAAAACACGTCTTTACAATACATTTGGGTGAATACAAAAAATAGAAAAAAAATTTGGGAAAAAATTTGGTAAAAAATGGTGATAATTCCGCTAAATATCGTTTAAAGTCATTTGTATTGAACTAATCATACTTTTTATATTTTTATCGTTAAGTTCACATTATTTTACATCTAAAACACGTATTTACAATACATTTGGGTGAATACAAAAAATAGAAAAAAAATTTGGGAAAAAATTTGGTAAAAAATGGTGATAATTCCGCTAAATATCGTTTAAAGTCATTTGTATTGAACTAATCATACTTTTTATATTTTTATCGTTAAGTTCACATAATTTTACATCTAAAACACGTCTTTACAATACATTTGGATGAATATAAAAGGTCGTAAAAAAATTTTGAAATACAGGTGATGAATCCGCTAAATATCGTATTTAGTCATTTCTATTAAACTAATCATACTTTTTATATTTTTATCGTTAAGATCACATTATTTTACATCTAAAACACGTATTTACAATACATTTGGGTGAATACAAAAAATAGAAAAAAAATTTGGGAAAAAATTTGGTAAAAAATGGTGATAATTCCGCTAAATATCGTTTAAAGTCATTTGTATTGAACTAATCATACTTTTTATATTTTTATCGTTAAGTTCACATTATTTTACATCTAAAACACGTATTTACAATACATTTGGGTGAATACAAAAAATAGAAAAAAAATTTTGGAAAAAATTTGGTAAAAAATGGTGATAATTCCGCTAAATATCGTTTAAAGTCATTTGTATTGAACTAATCATACTTTTTATATTTTTATCGTTAAGTTCACATAATTTTACATCTAAAACACGTCTTTACAATACATTTGGGTGAATATAAAAGGTCGTAAAAAAATTTTGAAATACAGGTGATGAATCCGCTAAATATCGTCTTAAGTCATTTCTATTAAACTAATCATACTTTTTATATTTTTAACGTTAAGTTCACATTATTTTACATCTAAAACACGTGTTTACAATACATTTGGGTGAATACAAAAAATAGAAAAAAAATTTGGTAAAAAATGGCGATAATTCCGCTAAATATCGTTTAAAGTCATTTGTATTGAACTAATCATACTTTTTATATTTTTATCGTTAAGATCACATTATTTTACATCTAAAACACGTATTTACAATACATTTGGGTGAATACAAAAAATAGAAAAAAAATTTGGGAAAAAATTTGGTAAAAAATGGTGATAATTCCGCTAAATATCGTTTAAAGTCATTTGTATTGAACTAATCATACTTTTTATATTTTTATCGTTAAGTTCACATAATTTTACATCTAAAACACGTCTTTACAATACATTTGGATGAATATAAAAGGTCGTAAAAAAATTTTGAAATACAGGTGATGAATCCGCTAAATATCGTCTTAAGTCATTTCTATTAAACTAATCATACTTTTTATATTTTTAACGTTAAGTTCACATTATTTTACATCTAAAACACGTGTTTACAATACATTTGGGTGAATACAAAAAATAGAAAAAAAATTTGGTAAAAAATGGTGATAATTCTGCTAAATATCGTTTAAAGTCATTTGTATTGAACTAATCAAACTTTTTATATTTTTATCGTTAAGATCACATTATTTTACATCTAAAACACGTATTTACAATACATTTGGGTGAATACAAGAAATAGAAAAAAAATTTGGGAAAAAATTTGGTAAAAAATGGTGATAATTCCGCTAAATATCGTTTAAAGTCATTTGTATTGAACTAATCATACTTTTTATATTTTTATCGTTAAGTTCACATTATTTTACATCTAAAACACGTATTTACAATACATTTGGGTGAATACAAAAAATAGAAAAAAAATTTTGGAAAAAATTTGGTAAAAAATGGTGATAATTCCGCTAAATATCGTTTAAAGTCATTTGTATTGAACTAATCATACTTTTTATATTTTTATCGTTAAGTTCACATTATTTTACATCTAAAACACGTATTTACAATACATTTGGGTGAATACAAAAAATAGAAAAAAAATTTTGGAAAAAATTTGGTAAAAAATGGTGATAATTCCGCTAAATATCGTTTAAAGTCATTTGTATTGAACTAATCATACTTTTTATATTTTTATCGTTAAGTTCACATAATTTTACATCTAAAACACGTCTTTACAATACATTTGGGTGAATATAAAAGGTCGTAAAAAAATTTTGAAATACAGGTGATGAATCCGCTAAATATCGTCTTAAGTCATTTCTATTAAACTAATCATACTTTTTATATTTTTAACGTTAAGTTCACATTATTTTACATCTAAAACACGTGTTTACAATACATTTGGGTGAATACAAAAAATAGAAAAAAAATTTGGTAAAAAATGGCGATAATTCCGCTAAATATCGTTTAAAGTCATTTGTATTGAACTAATCATACTTTTTATATTTTTATCGTTAAGTTCACATTATTTTACATCTAAAACACGTATTTACAATACATTTGGGTGAATACAAAAAATAGAAAAAAAATTTTGGAAAAAATTTGGTAAAAAATGGTGATAATTCCGCTAAATATCGTTTAAAGTCATTTGTATTGAACTAATCATACTTTTTATATTTTTATCGTTAAGTTCACATTATTTTACATCTAAAACACGTATTTACAATACATTTGGGTGAATACAAAAAATAGAAAAAAAATTTGGGAAAAAATTTGGTAAAAAATGGTGATAATTCCGCTAAATATCGTTTAAAGTCATTTGTATTGAACTAATCATACTTTTTATATTTTTATCGTTAAGTTCACATAATTTTACATCTAAAACACGTCTTTACAATACATTTGGATGAATATAAAAGGTCGTAAAAAAATTTTGAAATACAGGTGATGAATCCGCTAAATATCGTATTTAGTCATTTCTATTAAACTAATCATACTTTTTATATTTTTATCGTTAAGATCACATTATTTTACATCTAAAACACGTATTTACAATACATTTGGGTGAATACAAAAAATAGAAAAAAAATTTGGGAAAAAATTTGGTAAAAAATGGTGATAATTCCGCTAAATATCGTTTAAAGTCATTTGTATTGAACTAATCATACTTTTTATATTTTTATCGTTAAGTTCACATTATTTTACATCTAAAACACGTATTTACAATACATTTGGGTGAATACAAAAAATAGAAAAAAAATTTTGGAAAAAATTTGGTAAAAAATGGTGATAATTCCGCTAAATATCGTTTAAAGTCATTTGTATTGAACTAATCATACTTTTTATATTTTTATCGTTAAGTTCACATAATTTTACATCTAAAACACGTCTTTACAATACATTTGGGTGAATATAAAAGGTCGTAAAAAAATTTTGAAATACAGGTGATGAATCCGCTAAATATCGTCTTAAGTCATTTCTATTAAACTAATCATACTTTTTATATTTTTAACGTTAAGTTCACATTATTTTACATCTAAAACACGTGTTTACAATACATTTGGGTGAATACAAAAAATAGAAAAAAAATTTGGTAAAAAATGGCGATAATTCCGCTAAATATCGTTTAAAGTCATTTGTATTGAACTAATCATACTTTTTATATTTTTATCGTTAAGATCACATTATTTTACATCTAAAACACGTATTTACAATACATTTGGGTGAATACAAAAAATAGAAAAAAAATTTGGGAAAAAATTTGGTAAAAAATGGTGATAATTCCGCTAAATATCGTTTAAAGTCATTTGTATTGAACTAATCATACTTTTTATATTTTTATCGTTAAGTTCACATAATTTTACATCTAAAACACGTCTTTACAATACATTTGGATGAATATAAAAGGTCGTAAAAAAATTTTGAAATACAGGTGATGAATCCGCTAAATATCGTCTTAAGTCATTTCTATTAAACTAATCATACTTTTTATATTTTTAACGTTAAGTTCACATTATTTTACATCTAAAACACGTGTTTACAATACATTTGGGTGAATACAAAAAATAGAAAAAAAATTTGGTAAAAAATGGTGATAATTCTGCTAAATATCGTTTAAAGTCATTTGTATTGAACTAATCAAACTTTTTATATTTTTATCGTTAAGATCACATTATTTTACATCTAAAACACGTATTTACAATACATTTGGGTGAATACAAGAAATAGAAAAAAAATTTGGGAAAAAATTTGGTAAAAAATGGTGATAATTCCGCTAAATATCGTTTAAAGTCATTTGTATTGAACTAATCATACTTTTTATATTTTTATCGTTAAGTTCACATTATTTTACATCTAAAACACGTATTTACAATACATTTGGGTGAATACAAAAAATAGAAAAAAAATTTTGGAAAAAATTTGGTAAAAAATGGTGATAATTCCGCTAAATATCGTTTAAAGTCATTTGTATTGAACTAATCATACTTTTTATATTTTTATCGTTAAGTTCACATTATTTTACATCTAAAACACGTATTTACAATACATTTGGGTGAATACAAAAAATAGAAAAAAAATTTTGGAAAAAATTTGGTAAAAAATGGTGATAATTCCGCTAAATATCGTTTAAAGTCATTTGTATTGAACTAATCATACTTTTTATATTTTTATCGTTAAGTTCACATAATTTTACATCTAAAACACGTCTTTACAATACATTTGGGTGAATATAAAAGGTCGTAAAAAAATTTTGAAATACAGGTGATGAATCCGCTAAATATCGTCTTAAGTCATTTCTATTAAACTAATCATACTTTTTATATTTTTAACGTTAAGTTCACATTATTTTACATCTAAAACACGTGTTTACAATACATTTGGGTGAATACAAAAAATAGAAAAAAAATTTGGTAAAAAATGGCGATAATTCCGCTAAATATCGTTTAAAGTCATTTGTATTGAACTAATCATACTTTTTATATTTTTATCGTTAAGTTCACATTATTTTACATCTAAAACACGTATTTACAATACATTTGGGTGAATACAAAAAATAGAAAAAAAATTTTGGAAAAAATTTGGTAAAAAATGGTGATAATTCCGCTAAATATCGTTTAAAGTCATTTGTATTGAACTAATCATACTTTTTATATTTTTATCGTTAAGTTCACACTATTTTACATCTAAAACACGTCTTTACAATACATTTGGGTGAATATAAAAGGTCGTAAAAAAACTTTGAAATACAGGTGATGAATCCGCTAAATATCGTCTTAAGTCATTTCTATTAAACTAATCATACTTTTTATATTTTTATCGTTAAGTTCACATTATTTTACATCTAAAACACGTATTTACAATACATTTGGGTGAATACAAAAAATAGAAAAAAAATTTTGGAAAAAATTTGGTAAAAAATGGTGATAATTCCGCTAAATATCGTTTAAAGTCATTTGTATTGAACTAATCATACTTTTTATATTTTTATCGTTAAGTTCACATAATTTTACATCTAAAACACGTCTTTACAATACATTTGGGTGAATATAAAAGGTCGTAAAAAAATTTTGAAATACAGGTGATGAATCCGCTAAATATCGTCTTAAGTCATTTCTATTAAACTAATCATACTTTTTATATTTTTAACGTTAAGTTCACATTATTTTACATCTAAAACACGTGTTTACAATACATTTGGGTGAATACAAAAAATAGAAAAAAAATTTGGTAAAAAATGGCGATAATTCCGCTAAATATCGTTTAAAGTCATTTGTATTGAACTAATCATACTTTTTATATTTTTATCGTTAAGATCACATTATTTTACATCTAAAACACGTATTTACAATACATTTGGGTGAATACAAAAAATAGAAAAAAAATTTGGGAAAAAATTTGGTAAAAAATGGTGATAATTCCGCTAAATATCGTTTAAAGTCATTTGTATTGAACTAATCATACTTTTTATATTTTTATCGTTAAGTTCACATTATTTTACATCTAAAACACGTATTTACAATACATTTGGGTGAATACAAAAAATAGAAAAAAAATTTGGGAAAAAATTTGGTAAAAAATGGTGATAATTCCGCTAAATATCGTTTAAAGTCATTTGTATTGAACTAATCATACTTTTTATATTTTTATCGTTAAGTTCACATAATTTTACATCTAAAACACGTCTTTACAATACATTTGGATGAATATAAAAGGTCGTAAAAAAATTTTGAAATACAGGTGATGAATCCGCTAAATATCGTCTTAAGTCATTTCTATTAAACTAATCATACTTTTTATATTTTTAACGTTAAGTTCACATTATTTTACATCTAAAACACGTGTTTACAATACATTTGGGTGAATACAAAAAATAGAAAAAAAATTTGGTAAAAAATGGTGATAATTCCGCTAAATATCGTTTAAAGTCATTTGTATTGAACTAATCAAACTTTTTATATTTTTATCGTTAAGATCACATTATTTTACATCTAAAACACGTATTTACAATACATTTGGGTGAATACAAAAAATAGAAAAAAAATTTGGGAAAAAATTTGGTAAAAAATGGTGATAATTCCGCTAAATATCGTTTAAAGTCATTTGTATTGAACTAATCATACTTTTTATATTTTTATCGTTAAGTTCACATAATTTTACATCTAAAACACGTCTTTACAATACATTTGGGTGAATATAAAAGGTCGTAAAAAAATTTTGAAATACAGGTGATGAATCCGCTAAATATCGTCTTAAGTCATTTCTATTAAACTAATCATACTTTTTATATTTTTAACGTTAAGTTCACATTATTTTACATCTAAAACACGTGTTTACAATACATTTGGGTGAATACAAAAAATAGAAAAAAAATTTGGTAAAAAATGGCGATAATTCCGCTAAATATCGTTTAAAGTCATTTGTATTGAACTAATCATACTTTTTATATTTTTATCGTTAAGTTCACATTATTTTACATCTAAAACACGTATTTACAATACATTTGGGTGAATACAAAAAATAGAAAAAAAATTTTGGAAAAAATTTGGTAAAAAATGGTGATAATTCCGCTAAATATCGTTTAAAGTCATTTGTATTGAACTAATCATACTTTTTATATTTTTATCGTTAAGTTCACACTATTTTACATCTAAAACACGTCTTTACAATACATTTGGGTGAATATAAAAGGTCGTAAAAAAACTTTGAAATACAGGTGATGAATCCGCTAAATATCGTCTTAAGTCATTTCTATTAAACTAATCATACTTTTTATATTTTTATCGTTAAGTTCACATTATTTTACATCTAAAACACGTATTTACAATACATTTGGGTGAATACAAAAAATAGAAAAAAAATTTTGGAAAAAATTTGGTAAAAAATGGTGATAATTCCGCTAAATATCGTTTAAAGTCATTTGTATTGAACTAATCATACTTTTTATATTTTTATCGTTAAGTTCACATAATTTTACATCTAAAACACGTCTTTACAATACATTTGGGTGAATATAAAAGGTCGTAAAAAAATTTTGAAATACAGGTGATGAATCCGCTAAATATCGTCTTAAGTCATTTCTATTAAACTAATCATACTTTTTATATTTTTAACGTTAAGTTCACATTATTTTACATCTAAAACACGTGTTTACAATACATTTGGGTGAATACAAAAAATAGAAAAAAAATTTGGTAAAAAATGGCGATAATTCCGCTAAATATCGTTTAAAGTCATTTGTATTGAACTAATCATACTTTTTATATTTTTATCGTTAAGATCACATTATTTTACATCTAAAACACGTATTTACAATACATTTGGGTGAATACAAAAAATAGAAAAAAAATTTGGGAAAAAATTTGGTAAAAAATGGTGATAATTCCGCTAAATATCGTTTAAAGTCATTTGTATTGAACTAATCATACTTTTTATATTTTTATCGTTAAGTTCACATTATTTTACATCTAAAACACGTATTTACAATACATTTGGGTGAATACAAAAAATAGAAAAAAAATTTGGTAAAAAATGGTGATAATTCCGCTAAATATCGTTTAAAGTCATTTGTATTGAACTAATCATACTTTTTATATTTTTATCGTTAAGTTCACATAATTTTACATCTAAAACACGTCTTTACAATACATTTGGATGAATATAAAAGGTCGTAAAAAAATTTTGAAATACAGGTGATGAATCCGCTAAATATCGTCTTAAGTCATTTCTATTAAACTAATCATACTTTTTATATTTTTAACGTTAAGTTCACATTATTTTACATCTAAAACACGTGTTTACAATACATTTGGGTGAATACAAAAAATAGAAAAAAAATTTGGTAAAAAATGGTGATAATTCCGCTAAATATCGTTTAAAGTCATTTGTATTGAACTAATCAAACTTTTTATATTTTTATCGTTAAGATCACATTATTTTACATCTAAAACACGTATTTACAATACATTTGGGTGAATACAAAAAATAGAAAAAAAATTTGGGAAAAAATTTGGTAAAAAATGGTGATAATTCCGCTAAATATCGTTTAAAGTCATTTGTATTGAACTAATCATACTTTTTATATTTTTATCGTTAAGTTCACACTATTTTACATCTAAAACACGTCTTTACAATACATTTGGGTGAATATAAAAGGTCGTAAAAAAACTTTGAAATACAGGTGATGAATCCGCTAAATATCGTCTTAAGTCATTTCTATTAAACTAATCATACTTTTTATATTTTTATCGTTAAGTTCACATTATTTTACATCTAAAACACGTATTTACAATACATTTGGGTGAATACAAAAAATAGAAAAAAAATTTTGGAAAAAATTTGGTAAAAAATGGTGATAATTCCGCTAAATATCGTTTAAAGTCATTTGTATTGAACTAATCATACTTTTTATATTTTTATCGTTAAGTTCACATAATTTTACATCTAAAACACGTCTTTACAATACATTTGGGTGAATATAAAAGGTCGTAAAAAAATTTTGAAATACAGGTGATGAATCCGCTAAATATCGTCTTAAGTCATTTCTATTAAACTAATCATACTTTTTATATTTTTAACGTTAAGTTCACATTATTTTACATCTAAAACACGTGTTTACAATACATTTGGGTGAATACAAAAAATAGAAAAAAAATTTGGTAAAAAATGGCGATAATTCCGCTAAATATCGTTTAAAGTCATTTGTATTGAACTAATCATACTTTTTATATTTTTATCGTTAAGATCACATTATTTTACATCTAAAACACGTATTTACAATACATTTGGGTGAATACAAAAAATAGAAAAAAAATTTGGGAAAAAATTTGGTAAAAAATGGTGATAATTCCGCTAAATATCGTTTAAAGTCATTTGTATTGAACTAATCATACTTTTTATATTTTTATCGTTAAGTTCACATTATTTTACATCTAAAACACGTATTTACAATACATTTGGGTGAATACAAAAAATAGAAAAAAAATTTGGTAAAAAATGGTGATAATTCCGCTAAATATCGTTTAAAGTCATTTGTATTGAACTAATCATACTTTTTATATTTTTATCGTTAAGTTCACATAATTTTACATCTAAAACACGTCTTTACAATACATTTGGATGAATATAAAAGGTCGTAAAAAAATTTTGAAATACAGGTGATGAATCCGCTAAATATCGTCTTAAGTCATTTCTATTAAACTAATCATACTTTTTATATTTTTAACGTTAAGTTCACATTATTTTACATCTAAAACACGTGTTTACAATACATTTGGGTGAATACAAAAAATAGAAAAAAAATTTGGTAAAAAATGGTGATAATTCCGCTAAATATCGTTTAAAGTCATTTGTATTGAACTAATCAAACTTTTTATATTTTTATCGTTAAGATCACATTATTTTACATCTAAAACACGTATTTACAATACATTTGGGTGAATACAAAAAATAGAAAAAAAATTTGGGAAAAAATTTGGTAAAAAATGGTGATAATTCCGCTAAATATCGTTTAAAGTCATTTGTATTGAACTAATCATACTTTTTATATTTTTATCGTTAAGTTCACATTATTTTACATCTAAAACACGTATTTACAATACATTTGGGTGAATACAAAAAATAGAAAAAAAATTTTGGAAAAAATTTGGTAAAAAATGGTGATAATTCCGCTAAATATCGTTTAAAGTCATTTGTATTGAACTAATCATACTTTTTATATTTTTATCGTGAAGTTCACATTATTTTACATCTAAAACACGTGTTTACAATACATTTGGGTGAATACAAAAAATAGAAAAAAAATTTGGTAAAAAATGGCGATAATTCCGCTAAATATCGTTTAAAGTCATTTGTATTGAACTAATCATACTTTTTATATTTTTATCGTTAAGATCACATTATTTTACATCTAAAACACGTATTTACAATACATTTGGGTGAATACAAAAAATAGAAAAAAAATTTGGGAAAAAATTTGGTAAAAAATGGTGATAATTCCGCTAAATATCGTTTAAAGTCATTTGTATTGAACTAATCATACTTTTTATATTTTTATCGTTAAGTTCACATTATTTTACATCTAAAACACGTATTTACAATACATTTGGGTGAATACAAAAAATAGAAAAAAAATTTGGGAAAAAATTTGGTAAAAAATGGTGATAATTCCGCTAAATATCGTTTAAAGTCATTTGTATTGAACTAATCATACTTTTTATATTTTTATCGTTAAGTTCACATAATTTTACATCTAAAACACGTCTTTACAATACATTTGGATGAATATAAAAGGTCGTAAAAAAATTTTGAAATACAGGTGATGAATCCGCTAAATATCGTCTTAAGTCATTTCTATTAAACTAATCATACTTTTTATATTTTTAACGTTAAGTTCACATTATTTTACATCTAAAACACGTGTTTACAATACATTTGGGTGAATACAAAAAATAGAAAAAAAATTTGGTAAAAAATGGTGATAATTCCGCTAAATATCGTTTAAAGTCATTTGTATTGAACTAATCAAACTTTTTATATTTTTATCGTTAAGATCACATTATTTTACATCTAAAACACGTATTTACAATACATTTGGGTGAATACAAAAAATAGAAAAAAAATTTGGGAAAAAATTTGGTAAAAAATGGTGATAATTCCGCTAAATATCGTTTAAAGTCATTTGTATTGAACTAATCATACTTTTTATATTTTTATCGTTAAGTTCACATTATTTTACATCTAAAACACGTATTTACAATACATTTGGGTGAATACAAAAAATAGAAAAAAAATTTTGGAAAAAATTTGGTAAAAAATGGTGATAATTCCGCTAAATATCGTTTAAAGTCATTTGTATTGAACTAATCATACTTTTTATATTTTTATCGTGAAGTTCACATTATTTTACATCTAAAACACGTGTTTACAATACATTTGGGTGAATACAAAAAATAGAAAAAAAATTTGGTAAAAAATGGCGATAATTCCGCTAAATATCGTTTAAAGTCATTTGTATTGAACTAATCATACTTTTTATATTTTTATCGTTAAGATCACATTATTTTACATCTAAAACACGTATTTACAATACATTTGGGTGAATACAAAAAATAGAAAAAAAATTTGGGAAAAAATTTGGTAAAAAATGGTGATAATTCCGCTAAATATCGTTTAAAGTCATTTGTATTGAACTAATCATACTTTTTATATTTTTATCGTTAAGTTCACATTATTTTACATCTAAAACACGTATTTACAATACATTTGGGTGAATACAAAAAATAGAAAAAAAATTTGGGAAAAAATTTGGTAAAAAATGGTGATAATTCCGCTAAATATCGTTTAAAGTCATTTGTATTGAACTAATCATACTTTTTATATTTTTATCGTTAAGTTCACATAATTTTACATCTAAAACACGTCTTTACAATACATTTGGATGAATATAAAAGGTCGTAAAAAAATTTTGAAATACAGGTGATGAATCCGCTAAATATCGTCTTAAGTCATTTCTATTAAACTAATCATACTTTTTATATTTTTAACGTTAAGTTCACATTATTTTACATCTAAAACACGTGTTTACAATACATTTGGGTGAATACAAAAAATAGAAAAAAAATTTGGTAAAAAATGGTGATAATTCCGCTAAATATCGTTTAAAGTCATTTGTATTGAACTAATCAAACTTTTTATATTTTTATCGTTAAGATCACATTATTTTACATCTAAAACACGTATTTACAATACATTTGGGTGAATACAAAAAATAGAAAAAAAATTTGGGAAAAAATTGGGTAAAAAATGGTGATAATTCCGCTAAATATCGTTTAAAGTCATTTGTATTGAACTAATCATACTTTTTATATTTTTATCGTTAAGTTCACATAATTTTACATCTAAAACACGTCTTTACAATACATTTGGGTGAATATAAAAGGTCGTAAAAAAATTTTGAAATACAGGTGATGAATCCGCTAAATATCGTCTTAAGTCATTTCTATTAAACTAATCATACTTTTTATATTTTTAACGTTAAGTTCACATTATTTTACATCTAAAACACGTGTTTACAATACATTTGGGTGAATACAAAAAATAGAAAAAAAATTTGGTAAAAAATGGCGATAATTCCGCTAAATATCGTTTAAAGTCATTTGTATTGAACTAATCATACTTTTTATATTTTTATCGTTAAGATCACATTATTTTACATCTAAAACACGTATTTACAATACATTTGGGTGAATACAAAAAATAGAAAAAAAATTTGGGAAAAAATTTGGTAAAAAATGGTGATAATTCCGCTAAATATCGTTTAAAGTCATTTGTATTGAACTAATCATACTTTTTATATTTTTATCGTTAAGTTCACATTATTTTACATCTAAAACACGTATTTACAATACATTTGGGTGAATACAAAAAATAGAAAAAAAATTTGGTAAAAAATGGTGATAATTCCGCTAAATATCGTTTAAAGTCATTTGTATTGAACTAATCATACTTTTTATATTTTTATCGTTAAGTTCACATAATTTTACATCTAAAACACGTCTTTACAATACATTTGGATGAATATAAAAGGTCGTAAAAAAATTTTGAAATACAGGTGATGAATCCGCTAAATATCGTCTTAAGTCATTTCTATTAAACTAATCATACTTTTTATATTTTTAACGTTAAGTTCACATTATTTTACATCTAAAACACGTGTTTACAATACATTTGGGTGAATACAAAAAATAGAAAAAAAATTTGGTAAAAAATGGTGATAATTCCGCTAAATATCGTTTAAAGTCATTTGTATTGAACTAATCAAACTTTTTATATTTTTATCGTTAAGATCACATTATTTTACATCTAAAACACGTATTTACAATACATTTGGGTGAATACAAAAAATAGAAAAAAAATTTGGGAAAAAATTTGGTAAAAAATGGTGATAATTCCGCTAAATATCGTTTAAAGTCATTTGTATTGAACTAATCATACTTTTTATATTTTTATCGTTAAGTTCACATTATTTTACATCTAAAACACGTATTTACAATACATTTGGGTGAATACAAAAAATAGAAAAAAAATTTTGGAAAAAATTTGGTAAAAAATGGTGATAATTCCGCTAAATATCGTTTAAAGTCATTTGTATTGAACTAATCATACTTTTTATATTTTTATCGTGAAGTTCACATTATTTTACATCTAAAACACGTGTTTACAATACATTTGGGTGAATACAAAAAATAGAAAAAAAATTTGGTAAAAAATGGCGATAATTCCGCTAAATATCGTTTAAAGTCATTTGTATTGAACTAATCATACTTTTTATATTTTTATCGTTAAGATCACATTATTTTACATCTAAAACACGTATTTACAATACATTTGGGTGAATACAAAAAATAGAAAAAAAATTTGGGAAAAAATTTGGTAAAAAATGGTGATAATTCCGCTAAATATCGTTTAAAGTCATTTGTATTGAACTAATCATACTTTTTATATTTTTATCGTTAAGTTCACATTATTTTACATCTAAAACACGTATTTACAATACATTTGGGTGAATACAAAAAATAGAAAAAAAATTTGGGAAAAAATTTGGTAAAAAATGGTGATAATTCCGCTAAATATCGTTTAAAGTCATTTGTATTGAACTAATCATACTTTTTATATTTTTATCGTTAAGTTCACATAATTTTACATCTAAAACACGTCTTTACAATACATTTGGATGAATATAAAAGGTCGTAAAAAAATTTTGAAATACAGGTGATGAATCCGCTAAATATCGTCTTAAGTCATTTCTATTAAACTAATCATACTTTTTATATTTTTAACGTTAAGTTCACATTATTTTACATCTAAAACACGTGTTTACAATACATTTGGGTGAATACAAAAAATAGAAAAAAAATTTGGTAAAAAATGGTGATAATTCCGCTAAATATCGTTTAAAGTCATTTGTATTGAACTAATCAAACTTTTTATATTTTTATCGTTAAGATCACATTATTTTACATCTAAAACACGTATTTACAATACATTTGGGTGAATACAAAAAATAGAAAAAAAATTTGGGAAAAAATTTGGTAAAAAATGGTGATAATTCCGCTAAATATCGTTTAAAGTCATTTGTATTGAACTAATCATACTTTTTATATTTTTATCGTTAAGTTCACATTATTTTACATCTAAAACACGTATTTACAATACATTTGGGTGAATACAAAAAATAGAAAAAAAATTTTGGAAAAAATTTGGTAAAAAATGGTGATAATTCCGCTAAATATCGTTTAAAGTCATTTGTATTGAACTAATCATACTTTTTATATTTTTATCGTGAAGTTCACATTATTTTACATCTAAAACACGTGTTTACAATACATTTGGGTGAATACAAAAAATAGAAAAAAAATTTGGTAAAAAATGGCGATAATTCCGCTAAATATCGTTTAAAGTCATTTGTATTGAACTAATCATACTTTTTATATTTTTATCGTTAAGATCACATTATTTTACATCTAAAACACGTATTTACAATACATTTGGGTGAATACAAAAAATAGAAAAAAAATTTGGGAAAAAATTTGGTAAAAAATGGTGATAATTCCGCTAAATATCGTTTAAAGTCATTTGTATTGAACTAATCATACTTTTTATATTTTTATCGTTAAGTTCACATTATTTTACATCTAAAACACGTATTTACAATACATTTGGGTGAATACAAAAAATAGAAAAAAAATTTGGGAAAAAATTTGGTAAAAAATGGTGATAATTCCGCTAAATATCGTTTAAAGTCATTTGTATTGAACTAATCATACTTTTTATATTTTTATCGTTAAGTTCACATTATTTTACATCTAAAACACGTCTTTACAATACATTTGGATGAATATAAAAGGTCGTAAAAAAATTTTGAAATACAGGTGATGAATCCGCTAAATATCGTCTTAAGTCATTTCTATTAAACTAATCATACTTTTTATATTTTTAACGTTAAGTTCACATTATTTTACATCTAAAACACGTGTTTACAATACATTTGGGTGAATACAAAAAATAGAAAAAAAATTTGGTAAAAAATGGTGATAATTCCGCTAAATATCGTTTAAAGTCATTTGTATTGAACTAATCAAACTTTTTATATTTTTATCGTTAAGATCACATTATTTTACATCTAAAACACGTATTTACAATACATTTGGGTGAATACAAAAAATAGAAAAAAAATTTGGGAAAAAATTTGGTAAAAAATGGTGATAATTCCGCTAAATATCGTTTAAAGTCATTTGTATTGAACTAATCATACTTTTTATATTTTTATCGTTAAGTTCACATTATTTTACATCTAAAACACGTCTTTACAATACATTTGGGTGAATATAAAAGGTCGTAAAAAATCTTTGAAATACAGGTGATGAATCCGCTAAATATCGTCTTAAGTCATTTCTATTAAACTAATCATACTTTTTATATTTTTATCGTTAAGATCACATTATTTTACATCTAAAACACGTATTTACAATACATTTGGGTGAATACAAAAAATAGAAAAAAAATTTGGGAAAAAATTTGGTAAAAAATGGTGATAATTCCGCTAAATATCGTTTAAAGTCATTTGTATTGAACTAATCATACTTTTTATATTTTTATCGTTAAGTTCACATTATTTTACATCTAAAACACGTATTTACAATACATTTGGGTGAATACAAAAAATAGAAAAAAAATTTGGGAAAAATTTGGTAAAAAATGGTGATAATTCCGCTAAATATCGTTTAAAGTCATTTGTATTGAACTAATCATAATTTTAAATTTTTATCGTTAAGTTCACATAATTTTACATCTAAAACACGTCTTTACAATACATTTGGATGAATATAAAAGGTCGTAAAAAAATTTTGAAATACAGGTGATGAATCCGCTAAATATCGTCTTAAGTCATTTCTATTAAACTAATCATACTTTTTATATTTTTAACGTTAAGTTCACATTATTTTACATCTAAAACACGTGTTTACAATACATTTGGGTGAATACAAAAAATAGAAAAAAAATTTGGTAAAAAATGGTGATAATTCCGCTAAATATCGTTTAAAGTCATTTGTATTGAACTAATCAAACTTTTTATATTTTTATCGTTAAGATCACATTATTTTACATCTAAAACACGTATTTACAATACATTTGGGTGAATACAAAAAATAGAAAAAAAATTTGGGAAAAAATTTGGTAAAAAATGGTGATAATTCCGCTAAATATCGTTTAAAGTCATTTGTATTGAACTAATCATACTTTTTATATTTTTATCGTTAAGTTCACATTATTTTACATCTAAAACACGTCTTTACAATACATTTGGGTGAATATAAAAGGTCGTAAAAAATCTTTGAAATACAGGTGATGAATCCGCTAAATATCGTCTTAAGTCATTTCTATTAAACTAATCATACTTTTTATATTTTTATCGTTAAGTTCACATAATTTTACATCTAAAACACGTCTTTACAATACATTTGGATGAATATAAAAGGTCGTAAAAAAATTTTGAAATACAGGTGATGAATCCGCTAAATATCGTCTTTAGTCATTTCTATTAAACTAATCATACTTTTTATATTTTTAACGTTAAGTTCACATTATTTTACATCTAAAACACGTGTTTACAATACATTTGGGTGAATACAAAAAATAGAAAAAAAATTTGGTAAAAAATGGTGATAATTCCGCTAAATATCGTTTAAAGTCATTTGTATTGAACTAATCAAACTTTTTATATTTTTATCGTTAAGATCACATTATTTTACATCTAAAACACGTATTTACAATACATTTGGGTGAATACAAAAAATAGAAAAAAAATTTGGGAAAAAATTTGGTAAAAAATGGTGATAATTCCGCTAAATATCGTTTAAAGTCATTTGTATTGAACTAATCATACTTTTTATATTTTTATCGTTAAGTTCACATAATTTTACATCTAAAACACGTCTTTACAATACATTTGGGTGAATATAAAAGGTCGTAAAAAAATTTTGAAATACAGGTGATGAATCCGCTAAATATCGTCTGAAGTCATTTCTATTAAACTAATCATACTTTTTATATTTTTAACGTTAAGTTCACATTATTTTACATCTAAAACACGTGTTTACAATACATTTGGGTGAATACAAAAAATAGAAAAAAAATTTGGTAAAAAATGGCGATAATTCCGCTAAATATCGTTTAAAGTCATTTGTATTGAACTAATCATACTTTTTATATTTTTATCGTTAAGATCACATTATTTTACATCTAAAACACGTATTTACAATACATTTGGGTGAATACAAAAAATAGAAAAAAAATTTGGGAAAAAATTTGGTAAAAAATGGTGATAATTCCGCTAAATATCGTTTAAAGTCATTTGTATTGAACTAATCATACTTTTTATATTTTTATCGTTAAGTTCACATTATTTTACATCTAAAACACGTATTTACAATACATTTGGGTGAATACAAAAAATAGAAAAAAAATTTGGGAAAAAATTTGGTAAAAAATGGTGATAATTCCGCTAAATATCGTTTAAAGTCATTTGTGTTGAACTAATCATACTTTTTATATTTTTATCGTTAAGTTCACATAATTTTACATCTAAAACACGTCTTTACAATACATTTGGATGAAAATAAAAGGTCGTAAAAAAATTTTGAAATACAGGTGATGAATCCGCTAAATATCGTCTTAAGTCATTTCTATTAAACTAATCATACTTTTTATATTTTTAACGTTAAGTTCACATTATTTTACATCTAAAACACGTGTTTACAATACATTTGGGTGAATACAAAAAATAGAAAAAAAATTTGGTAAAAAATGGTGATAATTCCGCTAAATATCGTTTAAAGTCATTTGTATTGAACTAATCAAACTTTTTATATTTTTATCGTTAAGATCACATTATTTTACATCTAAAACACGTATTTACAATACATTTGGGTGAATACAAAAAATAGAAAAAAAATTTTGGAAAAAATTTGGTAAAAAATGGTGATAATTCCGCTAAATATCGTTTAAAGTCATTTGTATTGAACTAATCATACTTTTTATATTTTTATCGTGAAGTTCACATTATTTTACATCTAAAACACGTGTTTACAATACATTTGGGTGAATACAAAAAATAGAAAAAAAATTTTGGAAAAAATTTGGTAAAAAATGGTGATAATTCCGCTAAATATCGTTTAAAGTCATTTCTATTAAACTAATCATACTTTTTATATTTTTATCGTTAAGTTCACATTATTTTACATCTAAAACAAGTATTTACAATACATTTGGGTGAATACAAAAAATAGAAAAAAAATTTGGAAAAAATGGTGATAATTCCGCTAAATATCGTTTAAAGTCATTTGTATTGAACTAATCATACTTTTTATATTTTTATCGTTAAGTTCACATTATTTTACATCTAAAACACGTCTTTACAATACATTTGGGTGAATATAAAAGGTCGTAAAAAAATTTTGAAATACAGGTGATGAATCCGCTAAATATCGTCTTAAGTCATTTCTATTAAACTAATCATACTTTTTATATTTTTAACGTTAAGTTCACATTATTTTACATCTAAAACACGTGTTTACAATACATTTGGGTGAATACAAAAAATAGAAAAAAAATTTGGTAAAAAATGGTGATAATTCCGCTAAATATCGTTTAAAGTCATTTGTATTGAACTAATCATACTTTTTATATTTTTATCGTTAAGTTCACATTATTTTACATCTAAAACACGTCTTTACAATACATTTGGGTGAATATAAAAGGTCGTAAAAAAACTTTGAAATACAGGTGATGAATCCGCTAAATATCGTCTTAAGTCATTTCTATTAAACTAATCATACTTTTTATATTTTTATCGTTAAGTTCACATTATTTTACATCTAAAACACGTATTTACAATACATTTGGGTGAATACAAAAAATAGAAAAAAAATTTTGGAAAAAATTTGGTAAAAAATGGTGATAATTCCGCTAAATATCGTTTAAAGTCATTTCTATTAAACTAATCATACTTTTTATATTTTTATCGTTAAGTTCACATTATTTTACATCTAAAACAAGTATTTACAATACATTTGGGTGAATACAAAAAATAGAAAAAAAATTTGGGAAAAAATGGTGATAATTCCGCTAAATATCGTTTAAAGTCATTTGTATTGAACTAATCATACTTTTTATATTTTTATCGTTAAGTTCACATAATTTTACATCTAAAACACGTCTTTACAATACATTTGGGTGAATATAAAAGTTCGTAAAAAAATTTTGAAATACAGGTTATGAATCCGCTAAATATCGTCTTAAGTCATTTCTATTAAACTAATCATACTTTTTATATTTTTAACGTTAAGTTCACATTATTTTACATCTAAAACACGTGTTTACAATACATTTGGGTGAATACAAAAAATAGAAAAAAAATTTGGTAAAAAATGGTGATAATTCCGCTAAATATCGTTTAAAGTCATTTGTATTGAACTAATCATACTTTTTATATTTTTATCGTTAAGTTCACATTATTTTACATCTAAAACACGTATTTACAATACATTTGGGTGAATACAAAAAATAGAAAAAAAATTTGGGAAAAAATTTGGTAAAAAATGGTGATAATTCCGCTAAATATCGTTTAAAGTCATTTGTATTGAACTAATCATACTTTTTATATTTTTATCGTTAAGATCACATTATTTTACATCTAAAACACGTATTTACAATACATTTGGATGAATACAAAAAATAGAAAAAAAATTTGGGAAAAAATTTGGTAAAAAATGGTGATAATTCCGCTAAATATTCGTTTAAAGTCATTTGTATTGAACTAATCATACTTTTTATATTTTTATCGTTAAGTTCACATTATTTTACATCTAAAACACGTATTTACAATACATTTGGGTGAATACAAAAAATAGAAAAAAAATTTTGGAAAAAATTTGGTAAAAAATGGTGATAATTCCGCTAAATATCGTTTAAAGTCATTTGTATTGAACTAATCATACTTTTTATATTTTTATCGTTAAGTTCACATTATTTTACATCTAAAACACGTCTTTACAATACATTTGGGTGAATATAAAAGGTCGTAAAAAATCTTTGAAATACAGGTGATGAATCCGCTAAATATCGTCTTAAGTCATTTCTATTAAACTAATCATACTTTTTATATTTTTATCGTTAAGATCACATTATTTTACATCTAAAACACGTATTTACAATACATTTGGGTGAATACAAAAAATAGAAAAAAAATTTGGGAAAAAATTTGGTAAAAAATGGTGATAATTCCGCTAAATATCGTTTAAAGTCATTTGTATTGAACTAATCATACTTTTTATATTTTTATCGTTAAGTTCACATTATTTTACATCTAAAACACGTATTTACAATACATTTGGGTGAATACAAAAAATAGAAAAAAAATTTGGGAAAAATTTGGTAAAAAATGGTGATAATTCCGCTAAATATCGTTTAAAGTCATTTGTATTGAACTAATCATAATTTTAAATTTTTATCGTTAAGTTCACATAATTTTACATCTAAAACACGTCTTTACAATACATTTGGATGAATATAAAAGGTCGTAAAAAAATTTTGAAATACAGGTGATGAATCCGCTAAATATCGTCTTAAGTCATTTCTATTAAACTAATCATACTTTTTATATTTTTAACGTTAAGTTCACATTATTTTACATCTAAAACACGTGTTTACAATACATTTGGGTGAATACAAAAAATAGAAAAAAAATTTGGTAAAAAATGGTGATAATTCCGCTAAATATCGTTTAAAGTCATTTGTATTGAACTAATCAAACTTTTTATATTTTTATCGTTAAGATCACATTATTTTACATCTAAAACACGTATTTACAATACATTTGGGTGAATACAAAAAATAGAAAAAAAATTTGGGAAAAAATTTGGTAAAAAATGGTGATAATTCCGCTAAATATCGTTTAAAGTCATTTGTATTGAACTAATCATACTTTTTATATTTTTATCGTTAAGTTCACATTATTTTACATCTAAAACACGTCTTTACAATACATTTGGGTGAATATAAAAGGTCGTAAAAAATCTTTGAAATACAGGTGATGAATCCGCTAAATATCGTCTTAAGTCATTTCTATTAAACTAATCATACTTTTTATATTTTTATCGTTAAGTTCACATAATTTTACATCTAAAACACGTCTTTACAATACATTTGGATGAATATAAAAGGTCGTAAAAAAATTTTGAAATACAGGTGATGAATCCGCTAAATATCGTCTTTAGTCATTTCTATTAAACTAATCATACTTTTTATATTTTTAACGTTAAGTTCACATTATTTTACATCTAAAACACGTGTTTACAATACATTTGGGTGAATACAAAAAATAGAAAAAAAATTTGGTAAAAAATGGTGATAATTCCGCTAAATATCGTTTAAAGTCATTTGTATTGAACTAATCAAACTTTTTATATTTTTATCGTTAAGATCACATTATTTTACATCTAAAACACGTATTTACAATACATTTGGGTGAATACAAAAAATAGAAAAAAAATTTGGGAAAAAATTTGGTAAAAAATGGTGATAATTCCGCTAAATATCGTTTAAAGTCATTTGTATTGAACTAATCATACTTTTTATATTTTTATCGTTAAGTTCACATAATTTTACATCT
Source organism: Diuraphis noxia (assembly GCF_037042655.1). NCBI lineage: Eukaryota > Metazoa > Arthropoda > Insecta > Hemiptera > Aphididae > Diuraphis > Diuraphis noxia. The sequence continues at coordinate 3,153,103 of NW_028301713.1, read as the reverse complement.
AAAACACGTCTTTACAATACATTTGGGTGAATATAAAAGGTCGTAAAAAAATTTTGAAATACAGGTGATGAATCCGCTAAATATCGTCTGAAGTCATTTCTATTAAACTAATCATACTTTTTATATTTTTAACGTTAAGTTCACATTATTTTACATCTAAAACACGTGTTTACAATACATTTGGGTGAATACAAAAAATAGAAAAAAAATTTGGTAAAAAATGGCGATAATTCCGCTAAATATCGTTTAAAGTCATTTGTATTGAACTAATCATACTTTTTATATTTTTATCGTTAAGATCACATTATTTTACATCTAAAACACGTATTTACAATACATTTGGGTGAATACAAAAAATAGAAAAAAAATTTGGGAAAAAATTTGGTAAAAAATGGTGATAATTCCGCTAAATATCGTTTAAAGTCATTTGTATTGAACTAATCATACTTTTTATATTTTTATCGTTAAGTTCACATTATTTTACATCTAAAACACGTATTTACAATACATTTGGGTGAATACAAAAAATAGAAAAAAAATTTGGGAAAAAATTTGGTAAAAAATGGTGATAATTCCGCTAAATATCGTTTAAAGTCATTTGTGTTGAACTAATCATACTTTTTATATTTTTATCGTTAAGTTCACATAATTTTACATCTAAAACACGTCTTTACAATACATTTGGATGAAAATAAAAGGTCGTAAAAAAATTTTGAAATACAGGTGATGAATCCGCTAAATATCGTCTTAAGTCATTTCTATTAAACTAATCATACTTTTTATATTTTTAACGTTAAGTTCACATTATTTTACATCTAAAACACGTGTTTACAATACATTTGGGTGAATACAAAAAATAGAAAAAAAATTTGGTAAAAAATGGTGATAATTCCGCTAAATATCGTTTAAAGTCATTTGTATTGAACTAATCAAACTTTTTATATTTTTATCGTTAAGATCACATTATTTTACATCTAAAACACGTATTTACAATACATTTGGGTGAATACAAAAAATAGAAAAAAAATTTTGGAAAAAATTTGGTAAAAAATGGTGATAATTCCGCTAAATATCGTTTAAAGTCATTTGTATTGAACTAATCATACTTTTTATATTTTTATCGTGAAGTTCACATTATTTTACATCTAAAACACGTGTTTACAATACATTTGGGTGAATACAAAAAATAGAAAAAAAATTTTGGAAAAAATTTGGTAAAAAATGGTGATAATTCCGCTAAATATCGTTTAAAGTCATTTCTATTAAACTAATCATACTTTTTATATTTTTATCGTTAAGTTCACATTATTTTACATCTAAAACAAGTATTTACAATACATTTGGGTGAATACAAAAAATAGAAAAAAAATTTGGAAAAAATGGTGATAATTCCGCTAAATATCGTTTAAAGTCATTTGTATTGAACTAATCATACTTTTTATATTTTTATCGTTAAGTTCACATTATTTTACATCTAAAACACGTCTTTACAATACATTTGGGTGAATATAAAAGGTCGTAAAAAAATTTTGAAATACAGGTGATGAATCCGCTAAATATCGTCTTAAGTCATTTCTATTAAACTAATCATACTTTTTATATTTTTAACGTTAAGTTCACATTATTTTACATCTAAAACACGTGTTTACAATACATTTGGGTGAATACAAAAAATAGAAAAAAAATTTGGTAAAAAATGGTGATAATTCCGCTAAATATCGTTTAAAGTCATTTGTATTGAACTAATCATACTTTTTATATTTTTATCGTTAAGTTCACATTATTTTACATCTAAAACACGTCTTTACAATACATTTGGGTGAATATAAAAGGTCGTAAAAAAACTTTGAAATACAGGTGATGAATCCGCTAAATATCGTCTTAAGTCATTTCTATTAAACTAATCATACTTTTTATATTTTTATCGTTAAGTTCACATTATTTTACATCTAAAACACGTATTTACAATACATTTGGGTGAATACAAAAAATAGAAAAAAAATTTTGGAAAAAATTTGGTAAAAAATGGTGATAATTCCGCTAAATATCGTTTAAAGTCATTTCTATTAAACTAATCATACTTTTTATATTTTTATCGTTAAGTTCACATTATTTTACATCTAAAACAAGTATTTACAATACATTTGGGTGAATACAAAAAATAGAAAAAAAATTTGGGAAAAAATGGTGATAATTCCGCTAAATATCGTTTAAAGTCATTTGTATTGAACTAATCATACTTTTTATATTTTTATCGTTAAGTTCACATAATTTTACATCTAAAACACGTCTTTACAATACATTTGGGTGAATATAAAAGTTCGTAAAAAAATTTTGAAATACAGGTTATGAATCCGCTAAATATCGTCTTAAGTCATTTCTATTAAACTAATCATACTTTTTATATTTTTAACGTTAAGTTCACATTATTTTACATCTAAAACACGTGTTTACAATACATTTGGGTGAATACAAAAAATAGAAAAAAAATTTGGTAAAAAATGGTGATAATTCCGCTAAATATCGTTTAAAGTCATTTGTATTGAACTAATCATACTTTTTATATTTTTATCGTTAAGTTCACATTATTTTACATCTAAAACACGTATTTACAATACATTTGGGTGAATACAAAAAATAGAAAAAAAATTTGGGAAAAAATTTGGTAAAAAATGGTGATAATTCCGCTAAATATCGTTTAAAGTCATTTGTATTGAACTAATCATACTTTTTATATTTTTATCGTTAAGATCACATTATTTTACATCTAAAACACGTATTTACAATACATTTGGATGAATACAAAAAATAGAAAAAAAATTTGGGAAAAAATTTGGTAAAAAATGGTGATAATTCCGCTAAATATTCGTTTAAAGTCATTTGTATTGAACTAATCATACTTTTTATATTTTTATCGTTAAGTTCACATTATTTTACATCTAAAACACGTATTTACAATACATTTGGGTGAATACAAAAAATAGAAAAAAAATTTTGGAAAAAATTTGGTAAAAAATGGTGATAATTCCGCTAAATATCGTTTAAAGTCATTTGTATTGAACTAATCATACTTTTTATATTTTTATCGTTAAGTTCACATTATTTTACATCTAAAACACGTCTTTACAATACATTTGGGTGAATATAAAAGGTCGTAAAAAAATTTTGAAATACAGGTGATGAATCCGCTAAATATCGTCTTAAGTCATTTCTATTAAACTAATCATACTTTTTATATTTTTAACGTTAAGTTCACATTATTTTACATCTAAAACACGTGTTTACAATACATTTGGGTGAATACAAAAAATAGAAAAAAAATTTGGTAAAAAATGGTGATAATTCCGCTAAATATCGTTTAAAGTCATTTGTATTGAACTAATCATACTTTTTATATTTTTATCGTTAAGTTCACATTATTTTACATCTAAAACACGTATTTACAATACATTTGGGTGAATACAAAAAATAGAAAAAAAATTTTGGAAAAAATTTGGTAAAAAATGGTGATAATTCCGCTAAATATCGTTTAAAGTCATTTGTATTGAACTAATCATACTTTTTATATTTTTATCGTTAAGTTCACATTATTTTACATCTAAAACACGTCTTTACAATACATTTGGGTGAATATAAAAGGTCGTAAAAAAACTTTGAAATACAGGTGATGAATCCGCTAAATATCGTCTTAAGTCATTTCTATTAAACTAATCATACTTTTTATATTTATATCGTTAAGTTCACATTATTTTACATCTAAAACACGTATTTACAATACATTTGGGTGAATACAAAAAATAGAAAAAAAATTTTGGAAAAAATTTGGGAAAAAATGGTGATAATTCCGCTAAATATCGTTTAAAGTCATTTGCATTGAACTAATCATACTTTTTATATTTTTATCGTTAAGTTCACATAATTTTACATCTAAAACACGTCTTTACAATACATTTGGGTGAATATAAAAGGTCGTAAAAAAATTTTGAAATACAGGTTATGAATCCGCTAAATATCGTCTTAAGTCATTTCTATTAAACTAATCATACTTTTTATATTTTTAACGTTAAGTTCACATTATTTTACATCTAAAACACGTGTTTACAATACATTTGGGTGAATACAAAAAATAGAAAAAAAATTTGGTAAAAAATGGTGATAATTCCGCTAAATATCGTTTAAAGTCATTTGTATTGAACTAATCATACTTTTTATATTTTTATCGTTAAGTTCACATTATTTTACATCTAAAACACGTATTTACAATACATTTGGGTGAATACAAAAAATAGAAAAAAAATTTGGGAAAAAATTTGGTAAAAAATGGTGATAATTCCGCTAAATATCGTTTAAAGTCATTTGTATTGAACTAATCATACTTTTTATATTTTTATCGTTAAGATCACATTATTTTACATCTAAAACACGTATTTACAATACATTTGGATGAATACAAAAAATAGAAAAAAAATTTGGGAAAAAATTTGGTAAAAAATGGTGATAATTCCGCTAAATATTCGTTTAAAGTCATTTATATTGAACTAATCATACTTTTTATATTTTTATCGTTAAGTTCACATTATTTTACATCTAAAACACGTCTTTACAATACATTTGGGTGAATATAAAAGGTCGTAAAAAAATTTTGAAATACAGGTGATGAATCCGCTAAATATCGTCTTAAGTCATTTCTATTAAACTAATCATACTTTTTATATTTTTAACGTTAAGTTCACATTATTTTACATCTAAAACACGTGTTTACAATACATTTGGGTGAATACAAAAAATAGAAAAAAAATTTGGTAAAAAATGGTGATAATTCCGCTAAATATCGTTTAAAGTCATTTGTATTGAACTAATCAAACTTTTTATATTTTTATCGTTAAGATCACATTATTTTACATCTAAAACACGTATTTACAATACATTTGGGTGAATACAAAAAATAGAAAAAAAATTTGGGAAAAAATTTGGTAAAAAATGGTGATAATTCCGCTAAATATCGTTTAAAGTCATTTGTATTGAACTAATCATACTTTTTATATTTTTATCGTTAAGTTCACATTATTTTACATCTAAAACACGTCTTTACAATACATTTGGGTGAATATAAAAGGTCGTAAAAAATCTTTGAAATACAGGTGATGAATCCGCTAAATATCGTCTTAAGTCATTTCTATTAAACTAATCATACTTTTTATATTTTTATCGTTAAGTTCACATAATTTTACATCTAAAACACGTCTTTACAATACATTTGGATGAATATAAAAGGTCGTAAAAAAATTTTGAAATACAGGTGATGAATCCGCTAAATATCGTCTTTAGTCATTTCTATTAAACTAATCATACTTTTTATATTTTTAACGTTAAGTTCACATTATTTTACATCTAAAACACGTGTTTACAATACATTTGGGTGAATACAAAAAATAGAAAAAAAATTTGGTAAAAAATGGTGATAATTCCGCTAAATATCGTTTAAAGTCATTTGTATTGAACTAATCAAACTTTTTATATTTTTATCGTTAAGATCACATTATTTTACATCTAAAACACGTATTTATAATACATTTGGGTGAATACAAAAAATAGAAAAAAAATTTGGGAAAAAATTTGGTAAAAAATGGTGATAATTCCGCTAAATATCGTTTAAAGTCATTTGTATTGAACTAATCATACTTTTTATATTTTTATCGTTAAGTTCACATTATTTTACATCTAAAACACGTATTTACAATACATTTGGGTGAATACAAAAAATAGAAAAAAAATTTTGGAAAAAATTTGGTAAAAAATGGTGATAATTCCGCTAAATATCGTTTAAAGTCATTTGTATTGAACTAATCATACTTTTTATATTTTTATCGTTAAGTTCACATAATTTTACATCTAAAACACGTCTTTACAATACATTTGGGTGAATATAAAAGGTCGTAAAAAAATTTTGAAATACAGGTGATGAATCCGCTAAATATCGTCTGAAGTCATTTCTATTAAACTAATCATACTTTTTATATTTTTAACGTTAAGTTCACATTATTTTACATCTAAAACACGTGTTTACAATACATTTGGGTGAATACAAAAAATAGAAAAAAAATTTGGTAAAAAATGGCGATAATTCCGCTAAATATCGTTTAAAGTCATTTGTATTGAACTAATCATACTTTTTATATTTTTATCGTTAAGATCACATTATTTTACATCTAAAACACGTATTTACAATACATTTGGGTGAATACAAAAAATAGAAAAAAAATTTGGGAAAAAATTTGGTAAAAAATGGTGATAATTCCGCTAAATATCGTTTAAAGTCATTTGTATTGAACTAATCATACTTTTTATATTTTTATCGTTAAGTTCACATTATTTTACATCTAAAACACGTATTTACAATACATTTGGGTGAATACAAAAAATAGAAAAAAAATTTGGGAAAAAATTTGGTAAAAAATGGTGATAATTCCGCTAAATATCGTTTAAAGTCATTTGTGTTGAACTAATCATACTTTTTATATTTTTATCGTTAAGTTCACATAATTTTACATCTAAAACACGTCTTTACAATACATTTGGATGAAAATAAAAGGTCGTAAAAAAATTTTGAAATACAGGTGATGAATCCGCTAAATATCGTCTTAAGTCATTTCTATTAAACTAATCATACTTTTTATATTTTTAACGTTAAGTTCACATTATTTTACATCTAAAACACGTGTTTACAATACATTTGGGTGAATACAAAAAATAGAAAAAAAATTTGGTAAAAAATGGTGATAATTCCGCTAAATATCGTTTAAAGTCATTTGTATTGAACTAATCAAACTTTTTATATTTTTATCGTTAAGATCACATTATTTTACATCTAAAACACGTATTTACAATACATTTGGGTGAATACAAAAAATAGAAAAAAAATTTTGGAAAAAATTTGGTAAAAAATGGTGATAATTCCGCTAAATATCGTTTAAAGTCATTTGTATTGAACTAATCATACTTTTTATATTTTTATCGTTAAGTTCACATTATTTTACATCTAAAACACGTCTTTACAATACATTTGGGTGAATATAAAAGGTCGTAAAAAAACTTTGAAATACAGGTGATGAATCCGCTAAATATCGTCTTAAGTCATTTCTATTAAACTAATCATACTTTTTATATTTTTATCGTTAAGTTCACATTATTTTACATCTAAAACACGTATTTACAATACATTTGGGTGAATACAAAAAATAGAAAAAAAATTTTGGAAAAAATTTGGTAAAAAATGGTGATAATTCCGCTAAATATCGTTTAAAGTCATTTCTATTAAACTAATCATACTTTTTATATTTTTATCGTTAAGTTCACATTATTTTACATCTAAAACAAGTATTTACAATACATTTGGGTGAATACAAAAAATAGAAAAAAAATTTGGGAAAAAATGGTGATAATTCCGCTAAATATCGTTTAAAGTCATTTGTATTGAACTAATCATACTTTTTATATTTTTATCGTTAAGTTCACATTATTTTACATCTAAAACACGTCTTTACAATACATTTGGGTGAATATAAAAGGTCGTAAAAAAATTTTGAAATACAGGTGATGAATCCGCTAAATATCGTCTTAAGTCATTTCTATTAAACTAATCATACTTTTTATATTTTTAACGTTAAGTTCACATTATTTTACATCTAAAACACGTGTTTACAATACATTTGGGTGAATACAAAAAATAGAAAAAAAATTTGGTAAAAAATGGTGATAATTCCGCTAAATATCGTTTAAAGTCATTTGTATTGAACTAATCATACTTTTTATATTTTTATCGTTAAGTTCACATTATTTTACATCTAAAACACGTCTTTACAATACATTTGGGTGAATATAAAAGGTCGTAAAAAAACTTTGAAATACAGGTGATGAATCCGCTAAATATCGTCTTAAGTCATTTCTATTAAACTAATCATACTTTTTATATTTTTATCGTTAAGTTCACATTATTTTACATCTAAAACACGTATTTACAATACATTTGGGTGAATACAAAAAATAGAAAAAAAATTTTGGAAAAAATTTGGTAAAAAATGGTGATAATTCCGCTAAATATCGTTTAAAGTCATTTCTATTAAACTAATCATACTTTTTATATTTTTATCGTTAAGTTCACATTATTTTACATCTAAAACAAGTATTTACAATACATTTGGGTGAATACAAAAAATAGAAAAAAAATTTGGGAAAAAATGGTGATAATTCCGCTAAATATCGTTTAAAGTCATTTGTATTGAACTAATCATACTTTTTATATTTTTATCGTTAAGTTCACATAATTTTACATCTAAAACACGTCTTTACAATACATTTGGGTGAATATAAAAGTTCGTAAAAAAATTTTGAAATACAGGTTATGAATCCGCTAAATATCGTCTTAAGTCATTTCTATTAAACTAATCATACTTTTTATATTTTTAACGTTAAGTTCACATTATTTTACATCTAAAACACGTGTTTACAATACATTTGGGTGAATACAAAAAATAGAAAAAAAATTTGGTAAAAAATGGTGATAATTCCGCTAAATATCGTTTAAAGTCATTTGTATTGAACTAATCATACTTTTTATATTTTTATCGTTAAGTTCACATTATTTTACATCTAAAACACGTATTTACAATACATTTGGGTGAATACAAAAAATAGAAAAAAAATTTGGGAAAAAAATTGGTAAAAAATGGTGATAATTCCGCTAAATATCGTTTAAAGTCATTTGTATTGAACTAATCATACTTTTTATATTTTTATCGTTAAGATCACATTATTTTACATCTAAAACACGTATTTACAATACATTTGGATGAATACAAAAAATAGAAAAAAAATTTGGGAAAAAATTTGGTAAAAAATGGTGATAATTCCGCTAAATATTCGTTTAAAGTCATTTGTATTGAACTAATCATACTTTTTATATTTTTATCGTTAAGTTCACATTATTTTACATCTAAAACACGTATTTACAATACATTTGGGTGAATACAAAAAATAGAAAAAAAATTTTGGAAAAAATTTGGTAAAAAATGGTGATAATTCCGCTAAATATCGTTTAAAGTCATTTGTATTGAACTAATCATACTTTTTATATTTTTATCGTTAAGTTCACATTATTTTACATCTAAAACACGTCTTTACAATACATTTGGGTGAATATAAAAGGTCGTAAAAAAATTTTGAAATACAGGTGATGAATCCGCTAAATATCGTCTTAAGTCATTTCTATTAAACTAATCATACTTTTTATATTTTTAACGTTAAGTTCACATTATTTTACATCTAAAACACGTGTTTACAATACATTTGGGTGAATACAAAAAATAGAAAAAAAATTTGGTAAAAAATGGTGATAATTCCGCTAAATATCGTTTAAAGTCATTTGTATTGAACTAATCATACTTTTTATATTTTTATCGTTAAGTTCACATTATTTTACATCTAAAACACGTATTTACAATACATTTGGGTGAATACAAAAAATAGAAAAAAAATTTTGGAAAAAATTTGGTAAAAAATGGTGATAATTCCGCTAAATATCGTTTAAAGTCATTTGTATTGAACTAATCATACTTTTTATATTTTTATCGTTAAGTTCACATTATTTTACATCTAAAACACGTCTTTACAATACATTTGGGTGAATATAAAAGGTCGTAAAAAAACTTTGAAATACAGGTGATGAATCCGCTAAATATCGTCTTAAGTCATTTCTATTAAACTAATCATACTTTTTATATTTATATCGTTAAGTTCACATTATTTTACATCTAAAACACGTATTTACAATACATTTGGGTGAATACAAAAAATAGAAAAAAAATTTTGGAAAAAATTTGGGAAAAAATGGTGATAATTCCGCTAAATATCGTTTAAAGTCATTTGCATTGAACTAATCATACTTTTTATATTTTTATCGTTAAGTTCACATAATTTTACATCTAAAACACGTCTTTACAATACATTTGGGTGAATATAAAAGGTCGTAAAAAAATTTTGAAATACAGGTTATGAATCCGCTAAATATCGTCTTAAGTCATTTCTATTAAACTAATCATACTTTTTATATTTTTAACGTTAAGTTCACATTATTTTACATCTAAAACACGTGTTTACAATACATTTGGGTGAATACAAAAAATAGAAAAAAAATTTGGTAAAAAATGGTGATAATTCCGCTAAATATCGTTTAAAGTCATTTGTATTGAACTAATCATACTTTTTATATTTTTATCGTTAAGTTCACATTATTTTACATCTAAAACACGTATTTACAATACATTTGGGTGAATACAAAAAATAGAAAAAAAATTTGGGAAAAAATTTGGTAAAAAATGGTGATAATTCCGCTAAATATCGTTTAAAGTCATTTGTGTTGAACTAATCATACTTTTTATATTTTTATCGTTAAGTTCACATAATTTTACATCTAAAACACGTCTTTACAATACATTTGGATGAAAATAAAAGGTCGTAAAAAAATTTTGAAATACAGGTGATGAATCCGCTAAATATCGTCTTAAGTCATTTCTATTAAACTAATCATACTTTTTATATTTTTAACGTTAAGTTCACATTATTTTACATCTAAAACACGTGTTTACAATACATTTGGGTGAATACAAAAAATAGAAAAAAAATTTGGTAAAAAATGGTGATAATTCCGCTAAATATCGTTTAAAGTCATTTGTATTGAACTAATCAAACTTTTTATATTTTTATCGTTAAGATCACATTATTTTACATCTAAAACACGTATTTACAATACATTTGGGTGAATACAAAAAATAGAAAAAAAATTTTGGAAAAAATTTGGTAAAAAATGGTGATAATTCCGCTAAATATCGTTTAAAGTCATTTGTATTGAACTAATCATACTTTTTATATTTTTATCGTTAAGTTCACATTATTTTACATCTAAAACACGTCTTTACAATACATTTGGGTGAATATAAAAGGTCGTAAAAAAACTTTGAAATACAGGTGATGAATCCGCTAAATATCGTCTTAAGTCATTTCTATTAAACTAATCATACTTTTTATATTTTTATCGTTAAGTTCACATTATTTTACATCTAAAACACGTATTTACAATACATTTGGGTGAATACAAAAAATAGAAAAAAAATTTTGGAAAAAATTTGGTAAAAAATGGTGATAATTCCGCTAAATATCGTTTAAAGTCATTTCTATTAAACTAATCATACTTTTTATATTTTTATCGTTAAGTTCACATTATTTTACATCTAAAACAAGTATTTACAATACATTTGGGTGAATACAAAAAATAGAAAAAAAATTTGGGAAAAAATGGTGATAATTCCGCTAAATATCGTTTAAAGTCATTTGTATTGAACTAATCATACTTTTTATATTTTTATCGTTAAGTTCACATTATTTTACATCTAAAACACGTCTTTACAATACATTTGGGTGAATATAAAAGGTCGTAAAAAAATTTTGAAATACAGGTGATGAATCCGCTAAATATCGTCTTAAGTCATTTCTATTAAACTAATCATACTTTTTATATTTTTAACGTTAAGTTCACATTATTTTACATCTAAAACACGTGTTTACAATACATTTGGGTGAATACAAAAAATAGAAAAAAAATTTGGTAAAAAATGGTGATAATTCCGCTAAATATCGTTTAAAGTCATTTGTATTGAACTAATCATACTTTTTATATTTTTATCGTTAAGTTCACATTATTTTACATCTAAAACACGTCTTTACAATACATTTGGGTGAATATAAAAGGTCGTAAAAAAACTTTGAAATACAGGTGATGAATCCGCTAAATATCGTCTTAAGTCATTTCTATTAAACTAATCATACTTTTTATATTTTTATCGTTAAGTTCACATTATTTTACATCTAAAACACGTATTTACAATACATTTTGGTGAATACAAAAAATAGAAAAAAAATTTTGGAAAAAATTTGGTAAAAAATGGTGATAATTCCGCTAAATATCGTTTAAAGTCATTTCTATTAAACTAATCATACTTTTTATATTTTTATCGTTAAGTTCACATTATTTTACATCTAAAACAAGTATTTACAATACATTTGGGTGAATACAAAAAATAGAAAAAAAATTTGGGAAAAAATGGTGATAATTCCGCTAAATATCGTTTAAAGTCATTTGTATTGAACTAATCATACTTTTTATATTTTTATCGTTAAGTTCACATAATTTTACATCTAAAACACGTCTTTACAATACATTTGGGTGAATATAAAAGTTCGTAAAAAAATTTTGAAATACAGGTTATGAATCCGCTAAATATCGTCTTAAGTCATTTCTATTAAACTAATCATACTTTTTATATTTTTAACGTTAAGTTCACATTATTTTACATCTAAAACACGTGTTTACAATACATTTGGGTGAATACAAAAAATAGAAAAAAAATTTGGTAAAAAATGGTGATAATTCCGCTAAATATCGTTTAAAGTCATTTGTATTGAACTAATCATACTTTTTATATTTTTATCGTTAAGTTCACATTATTTTACATCTAAAACACGTATTTACAATACATTTGGGTGAATACAAAAAATAGAAAAAAAATTTGGGAAAAAATTTGGTAAAAAATGGTGATAATTCCGCTAAATATCGTTTAAAGTCATTTGTATTGAACTAATCATACTTTTTATATTTTTATCGTTAAGATCACATTATTTTACATCTAAAACACGTATTTACAATACATTTGGATGAATACAAAAAATAGAAAAAAAATTTGGGAAAAAATTTGGTAAAAAATGGTGATAATTCCGCTAAATATTCGTTTAAAGTCATTTGTATTGAACTAATCATACTTTTTATATTTTTATCGTTAAGTTCACATTATTTTACATCTAAAACACGTATTTACAATACATTTGGGTGAATACAAAAAATAGAAAAAAAATTTTGGAAAAAATTTGGTAAAAAATGGTGATAATTCCGCTAAATATCGTTTAAAGTCATTTGTATTGAACTAATCATACTTTTTATATTTTTATCGTTAAGTTCACATTATTTTACATCTAAAACACGTCTTTACAATACATTTGGGTGAATATAAAAGGTCGTAAAAAAATTTTGAAATACAGGTGATGAATCCGCTAAATATCGTCTTAAGTCATTTCTATTAAACTAATCATACTTTTTATATTTTTAACGTTAAGTTCACATTATTTTACATCTAAAACACGTGTTTACAATACATTTGGGTGAATACAAAAAATAGAAAAAAAATTTGGTAAAAAATGGTGATAATTCCGCTAAATATCGTTTAAAGTCATTTGTATTGAACTAATCATACTTTTTATATTTTTATCGTTAAGTTCACATTATTTTACATCTAAAACACGTATTTACAATACATTTGGGTGAATACAAAAAATAGAAAAAAAATTTTGGAAAAAATTTGGTAAAAAATGGTGATAATTCCGCTAAATATCGTTTAAAGTCATTTGTATTGAACTAATCATACTTTTTATATTTTTATCGTTAAGTTCACATTATTTTACATCTAAAACACGTCTTTACAATACATTTGGGTGAATATAAAAGGTCGTAAAAAAACTTTGAAATACAGGTGATGAATCCGCTAAATATCGTCTTAAGTCATTTCTATTAAACTAATCATACTTTTTATATTTATATCGTTAAGTTCACATTATTTTACATCTAAAACACGTATTTACAATACATTTGGGTGAATACAAAAAATAGAAAAAAAATTTTGGAAAAAATTTGGGAAAAAATGGTGATAATTCCGCTAAATATCGTTTAAAGTCATTTGCATTGAACTAATCATACTTTTTATATTTTTATCGTTAAGTTCACATAATTTTACATCTAAAACACGTCTTTACAATACATTTGGGTGAATATAAAAGGTCGTAAAAAAATTTTGAAATACAGGTTATGAATCCGCTAAATATCGTCTTAAGTCATTTCTATTAAACTAATCATACTTTTTATATTTTTAACGTTAAGTTCACATTATTTTACATCTAAAACACGTGTTTACAATACATTTGGGTGAATACAAAAAATAGAAAAAAAATTTGGTAAAAAATGGTGATAATTCCGCTAAATATCGTTTAAAGTCATTTGTATTGAACTAATCATACTTTTTATATTTTTATCGTTAAGTTCACATTATTTTACATCTAAAACACGTATTTACAATACATTTGGGTGAATACAAAAAATAGAAAAAAAATTTGGGAAAAAATTTGGTAAAAAATGGTGATAATTCCGCTAAATATCGTTTAAAGTCATTTGTATTGAACTAATCATACTTTTTATATTTTTATCGTTAAGATCACATTATTTTACATCTAAAACACGTATTTACAATACATTTGGATGAATACAAAAAATAGAAAAAAAATTTGGGAAAAAATTTGGTAAAAAATGGTGATAATTCCGCTAAATATTCGTTTAAAGTCATTTATATTGAACTAATCATACTTTTTATATTTTTATCGTTAAGTTCACATTATTTTACATCTAAAACACGTCTTTACAATACATTTGGGTGAATATAAAAGGTCGTAAAAAAATTTTGAAATACAGGTGATGAATCCGCTAAATATCGTCTTAAGTCATTTCTATTAAACTAATCATACTTTTTATATTTTTAACGTTAAGTTCACATTATTTTACATCTAAAACACGTGTTTACAATACATTTGGGTGAATACAAAAAATAGAAAAAAAATTTGGTAAAAAATGGTGATAATTCCGCTAAATATCGTTTAAAGTCATTTGTATTGAACTAATCATACTTTTTATATTTTTATCGTTAAGTTCACATTATTTTACATCTAAAACACGTATTTACAATACATTTGGGTGAATACAAAAAATAGAAAAAAAATTTTGGAAAAAATTTGGTAAAAAATGGTGATAATTCCGCTAAATATCGTTTAAAGTCATTTGTATTGAACTAATCATACTTTTTATATTTTTATCGTTAAGTTCACATTATTTTACATCTAAAACACGTATTTACAATACATTTGGGTGAATACAAAAAATAGAAAAAAATTTGGGAAAAAATTTGGTAAAAAATGGTGATAATTCCGCTAAATATCGTTTAAAGTCATTTGTATTGAACTAATCATACTTTTTATATTTTTATCGTTAAGTTCACATAATTTTACATCTAAAACACGTCTTTACAATACATTTGGATGAATATAAAAGGTCGTAAAAAAATTTTGAAATACAGGTGATGAATCCGCTAAATATCGTCTTAAGTCATTTCTATTAAACTAATCATACTTTTTATATTTTTAACGTTAAGTTCACATTATTTTACATCTAAAACACGTGTTTACAGTACATTTGGGTGAATACAAAAAATAGAAAAAAAATTTGGTAAAAAATGGTGATAATTCCGCTAAATATCGTTTAAAGTCATTTCTATTGAACTAATCAAACTTTTTATATTTTTATCGTTAAGATCACATTATTTTACATCTAAAACACGTATTTACAATACATTTGGGTGAATACAAAAAATAGAAAAAAAATTTGGGAAAAAATTTGGTAAAAAATGGTGATAATTCCGCTAAATATTGTTTAAAGTCATTTGTATTGAACTAATCATACTTTTTATATTTTTATCGTTAAGTTCACATAATTTTACATCTAAAACACGTCTTTACAATACATTTGGATGAATATAAAAGGTCGTAAAAAAATTTTGAAATACAGGTGATGAATCCGCTAAATATCGTCTTTAGTCATTTCTATTAAACTAATCATACTTTTTATATTTTTAACGTTAAGTTCACATTATTTTACATCTAAAACACGTGTTTACAATACATTTGGGTGAATACAAAAAATAGAAAAAAAATTTGGTAAAAAATGGTGATAATTCCGCTAAATATCGTTTAAAGTCGTTTGTATTGAACTAATCAAACTTTTTATATTTTTATCGTTAAGATCACATTATTTTACATCTAAAACACGTATTTACAATACATTTGGGTGAATACAAAAAATAGAAAAAAAATTTGGGAAAAAATTTGGTAAAAAATGGTGATAATTCCGCTAAATATCGTTTAAAGTCATTTGTATTGAACTAATCATACTTTTTATATTTTTATCGTTAAGTTCACATTATTTTACATCTAAAACACGTATTTACAATACATTTGGGTGAATACAAAAAATAGAAAAAAAATTTGGGAAAAAATTTGGTAAAAAATGGTGATAATTCCGCTAAATATCGTTTAAAGTCATTTGTATTGAACTAATCATACTTTTTATATTTTTATCGTTAAGTTCACATAATTTTACATCTAAAACACGTCTTTACAATACATTTGGATGAAAATAAAAGGTCGTAAAAAAATTTTGAAATACAGGTGATGAATCCGCTAAATATCGTCTTAAGTCATTTCTATTAAACTAATCATACTTTTTATATTTTTAACGTTAAGTTCACATTATTTTACATCTAAAACACGTGTTTACAATACATTTGGGTGAATACAAAAAATAGAAAAAAAATTTGGTAAAAAATGGTGATAATTCCGCTAAATATCGTTTAAAGTCATTTGTATTGAACTAATCAAACTTTTTATATTTTTATCGTTAAGATCACATTATTTTACATCTAAAACACGTATTTACAATACATTTGGGTGAATACAAAAAATAGAAAAAAAATTTGGTAAAAAATGGTGATAATTCCGCTAAATATCGTTTAAAGTCATTTGTATTGAACTAATCATACTTTTTATATTTTTATCGTTAAGTTCACATTATTTTACATCTAAAACACGTATTTAAAATACATTTGGGTGAATACAAAAAATAGAAAAAAAATTTGGGAAAAAATTTGGTAAAAAATGGTGATAATTCCGCTAAATATCGTTTAAAGTCATTTGTATTGAACTAATCATACTTTTTATATTTTTATCGTTAAGTTCACATAATTTTACATCTAAAACACGTCTTTACAATACATTTGGATGAAAATAAAAGGTCGTAAAAAAATGTTGAAATACAGGTGATGAATCCGCTAAATATCGTCTTAAGTCATTTCTATTAAACTAATCATACTTTTTATATTTTTAACGTTAAGTTCACATTATTTTACATCTAAAACACGTGTTTACAATACATTTGGGTGAATACAAAAAATAGAAAAAAAATTTGGTAAAAAATGGTGATAATTCCGCTAAATATCGTTTAAAGTCATTTGTATTGAACTAATCAAACTTTTTATATTTTTATCGTTAAGATCACATTATTTTACATCTAAAACACGTATTTACAATACATTTGGGTGAATACAAAAAATAGAAAAAAAATTTGGGAAAAAATTTGGTAAAAAATGGTGATAATTCCGCTAAATATCGTTTAAAGTCATTTGTATTGAACTAATCATACTTTTTATATTTTTATCGTTAAGTTCACATTATTTTACATCTAAAACACGTATTTACAATACATTTGGGTGAATACAAAAAATAGAAAAAAAATTTTGGAAAAAATTTGGTAAAAAATGGTGATAATTCCGCTAAATATCGTTTAAAGTCATTTGTATTGAACTAATCATACTTTTTATATTTTTATCGTTAAGTTCACATTATTTTACATCTAAAACACGTATTTACAATACATTTGGGTGAATACAAAAAATAGAAAAAAAATTTGGGAAAAAATTTGGTAAAAAATGGTGATAATTCCGCTAAATATCGTTTAAAGTCATTTGTATTGAACTAATCATACTTTTTATATTTTTATCGTTAAGTTCACATAATTTTACATCTAAAACACGTCTTTACAATACATTTGGATGAATATAAAAGGTCGTAAAAAAATTTTGAAATACAGGTGATGAATCCGCTAAATATCGTCTTAAGTCATTTCTATTAAACTAATCATACTTTTTATATTTTTAACGTTAAGTTCACATTATTTTACATCTAAAACACGTGTTTACAATACATTTGGGTGAATACAAAAAATAGAAAAAAAATTTGGTAAAAAATGGTGATAATTCCGCTAAATATCGTTTAAAGTCATTTGTATTGAACTAATCATACTTTTTATATTTTTATCGTTAAGTTCACATTATTTTACATCTAAAACACGTATTTACAATACATTTGGGTGAATACAAAAAATAGAAAAAAAATTTTGGAAAAAATTTGGTAAAAAATGGTGATAATTCCGCTAAATATCGTTTAAAGTCATTTGTATTGAACTAATCATACTTTTTATATTTTTATCGTTAAGTTCACATTATTTTACATCTAAAACACGTATTTACAATACATTTGGGTGAATACAAAAAATAGAAAAAAATTTGGGAAAAAATTTGGTAAAAAATGGTGATAATTCCGCTAAATATCGTTTAAAGTCATTTGTATTGAACTAATCATACTTTTTATATTTTTATCGTTAAGTTCACATAATTTTACATCTAAAACACGTCTTTACAATACATTTGGATGAATATAAAAGGTCGTAAAAAAATTTTGAAATACAGGTGATGAATCCGCTAAATATCGTCTTAAGTCATTTCTATTAAACTAATCATACTTTTTATATTTTTAACGTTAAGTTCACATTATTTTACATCTAAAACACGTGTTTACAGTACATTTGGGTGAATACAAAAAATAGAAAAAAAATTTGGTAAAAAATGGTGATAATTCCGCTAAATATCGTTTAAAGTCATTTCTATTGAACTAATCAAACTTTTTATATTTTTATCGTTAAGATCACATTATTTTACATCTAAAACACGTATTTACAATACATTTGGGTGAATACAAAAAATAGAAAAAAAATTTGGGAAAAAATTTGGTAAAAAATGGTGATAATTCCGCTAAATATTGTTTAAAGTCATTTGTATTGAACTAATCATACTTTTTATATTTTTATCGTTAAGTTCACATAATTTTACATCTAAAACACGTCTTTACAATACATTTGGATGAATATAAAAGGTCGTAAAAAAATTTTGAAATACAGGTGATGAATCCGCTAAATATCGTCTTTAGTCATTTCTATTAAACTAATCATACTTTTTATATTTTTAACGTTAAGTTCACATTATTTTACATCTAAAACACGTGTTTACAATACATTTGGGTGAATACAAAAAATAGAAAAAAAATTTGGTAAAAAATGGTGATAATTCCGCTAAATATCGTTTAAAGTCATTTGTATTGAACTAATCAAACTTTTTATATTTTTATCGTTAAGATCACATTATTTTACATCTAAAACACGTATTTACAATACATTTGGGTGAATACAAAAAATAGAAAAAAAATTTGGGAAAAAATTTGGTAAAAAATGGTGATAATTCCGCTAAATATCGTTTAAAGTCATTTGTATTGAACTAATCATACTTTTTATATTTTTATCGTTAAGTTCACATTATTTTACATCTAAAACACGTATTTACAATACATTTGGGTGAATACAAAAAATAGAAAAAAAATTTGGGAAAAAATTTGGTAAAAAATGGTGATAATTCCGCTAAATATCGTTTAAAGTCATTTGTATTGAACTAATCATACTTTTTATATTTTTATCGTTAAGTTCACATAATTTTACATCTAAAACACGTCTTTACAATACATTTGGATGAAAATAAAAGGTCGTAAAAAAATTTTGAAATACAGGTGATGAATCCGCTAAATATCGTCTTAAGTCATTTCTATTAAACTAATCATACTTTTTATATTTTTAACGTTAAGTTCACATTATTTTACATCTAAAACACGTGTTTACAATACATTTGGGTGAATACAAAAAATAGAAAAAAAATTTGGTAAAAAATGGTGATAATTCCGCTAAATATCGTTTAAAGTCATTTGTATTGAACTAATCAAACTTTTTATATTTTTATCGTTAAGATCACATTATTTTACATCTAAAACACGTATTTACAATACATTTGGGTGAATACAAAAAATAGAAAAAAAATTTGGGAAAAAATTTGGTAAAAAATGGTGATAATTCCGCTAAATATCGTTTAAAGTCATTTGTATTGAACTAATCATACTTTTTATATTTTTATCGTTAAGTTCACATAATTTTACATCTAAAACACGTCTTTACAATACATTTGGATGAATATAAAAGGTCGTAAAAAAATTTTGAAATACAGGTGATGAATCCGCTAAATATCGTCTTTAGTCATTTCTATTAAACTAATCATACTTTTTATATTTTTAACGTTAAGTTCACATTATTTTACATCTAAAACACGTGTTTACAATACATTTGGGTGAATACAAAAAATAGAAAAAAAATTTGGTAAAAAATGGTGATAATTCCGCTAAATATCGTTTAAAGTCATTTGTATTGAACTAATCAAACTTTTTATATTTTTATCGTTAAGATCACATTATTTTACATCTAAAACACGTATTTACAATACATTTGGGTGAATACAAAAAATAGAAAAAAAATTTGGTAAAAAATGGTGATAATTCCGCTAAATATCGTTTAAAGTCATTTGTATTGAACTAATCATACTTTTTATATTTTTATCGTTAAGTTCACATTATTTTACATCTAAAACACGTATTTAAAATACATTTGGGTGAATACAAAAAATAGAAAAAAAATTTGGGAAAAAATTTGGTAAAAAATGGTGATAATTCCGCTAAATATCGTTTAAAGTCATTTGTATTGAACTAATCATACTTTTTATATTTTTATCGTTAAGTTCACATAATTTTACATCTAAAACACGTCTTTACAATACATTTGGATGAAAATAAAAGGTCGTAAAAAAATTTTGAAATACAGGTGATGAATCCGCTAAATATCGTCTTAAGTCATTTCTATTAAACTAATCATACTTTTTATATTTTTAACGTTAAGTTCACATTATTTTACATCTAAAACACGTGTTTACAATACATTTGGGTGAATACAAAAAATAGAAAAAAAATTTGGTAAAAAATGGTGATAATTCCGCTAAATATCGTTTAAAGTCATTTGTATTGAACTAATCAAACTTTTTATATTTTTATCGTTAAGATCACATTATTTTACATCTAAAACACGTATTTACAATACATTTGGGTGAATACAAAAAATAGAAAAAAAATTTGGGAAAAAATTTGGTAAAAAATGGTGATAATTCCGCTAAATATCGTTTAAAGTCATTTGTATTGAACTAATCATACTTTTTATATTTTTATCGTTAAGTTCACATTATTTTACATCTAAAACACGTATTTACAATACATTTGGGTGAATACAAAAAATAGAAAAAAAATTTTGGAAAAAATTTGGTAAAAAATGGTGATAATTCCGCTAAATATCGTTTAAAGTCATTTGTATTGAACTAATCATACTTTTTATATTTTTATCGTTAAGTTCACATTATTTTACATCTAAAACACGTATTTACAATACATTTGGGTGAATACAAAAAATAGAAAAAAAATTTGGGAAAAAATTTGGTAAAAAATGGTGATAATTCCGCTAAATATCGTTTAAAGTCATTTGTATTGAACTAATCATACTTTTTATATTTTTATCGTTAAGTTCACATAATTTTACATCTAAAACACGTCTTTACAATACATTTGGATGAATATAAAAGGTCGTAAAAAAATTTTGAAATACAGGTGATGAATCCGCTAAATATCGTCTTAAGTCATTTCTATTAAACTAATCATACTTTTTATATTTTTAACGTTAAGTTCACATTATTTTACATCTAAAACACGTGTTTACAATACATTTGGGTGAATACAAAAAATAGAAAAAAAATTTGGTAAAAAATGGTGATAATTCCGCTAAATATCGTTTAAAGTCATTTCTATTGAACTAATCAAACTTTTTATATTTTTATCGTTAAGATCACATTATTTTACATCTAAAACACGTATTTACAATACATTTGGGTGAATACAAAAAATAGAAAAAAAATTTGGGAAAAAATTTGGTAAAAAATGGTGATAATTCCGCTAAATATCGTTTAAAGTCATTTGTATTGAACTAATCATACTTTTTATATTTTTATCGTTAAGTTCACATAATTTTACATCTAAAACACGTCTTTACAATACATTTGGATGAATATAAAAGGTCGTAAAAAAATTTTGAAATACAGGTGATGAATCCGCTAAATATCGTCTTTAGTCATTTCTATTAAACTAATCATACTTTTTATATTTTTAACGTTAAGTTCACATTATTTTACATCTAAAACACGTGTTTACAATACATTTGGGTGAATACAAAAAATAGAAAAAAAGTTTGGTAAAAAATGGTGATAATTCCGCTAAATATCGTTTAAAGTCATTTGTATTGAACTAATCAAACTTTTTATATTTTTATCGTTAAGATCACATTATTTTACATCTAAAACACGTATTTACAATACATTTGGGTGAATACAAAAAATAGAAAAAAAATTTGGGAAAAAATTTGGTAAAAAATGGTGATAATTCCGCTAAATATCGTTTAAAGTCATTTGTATTGAACTAATCATACTTTTTATATTTTTATCGTTAAGTTCACATTATTTTACATCTAAAACACGTATTTACAATACATTTGGGTGAATACAAAAAATAGAAAAAAAATTTGGGAAAAAATTTGGTAAAAAATGGTGATAATTCCGCTAAATATCGATTAAAGTCATTTGTATTGAACTAATCATACTTTTTATATTTTTATCGTTAAGTTCACATAATTTTACATCTAAAACACGTCTTTACAATACATTTGGATGAATATAAAAGGTCGTAAAAAAATTTTGAAATACAGGTGATGAATCCGCTAAATATCGTCTTAAGTCATTTCTATTAAACTAATCATACTTTTTATATTTTTAACGTTAAGTTCACATTATTTTACATCTAAAACACGTGTTTACAATACATTTGGGTGAATACAAAAAATAGAAAAAAAATTTGGTAAAAAATGGTGATAATTCCGCTAAATATCGTTTAAAGTCATTTCTATTGAACTAATCAAACTTTTTATATTTTTATCGTTAAGATCACATTATTTTACATCTAAAACACGTATTTACAATACATTTGGGTGAATACAAAAAATAGAAAAAAAATTTGGGAAAAAATTTGGTAAAAAATGGTGATAATTCCGCTAAATATCGTTTAAAGTCATTTGTATTGAACTAATCATACTTTTTATATTTTTATCGTTAAGTTCACATAATTTTACATCTAAAACACGTCTTTACAATACATTTGGATGAATATAAAAGGTCGTAAAAAAATTTTGAAATACAGGTGATGAATCCGCTAAATATCGTCTTTAGTCATTTCTATTAAACTAATCATACTTTTTATATTTTTAACGTTAAGTTCACATTATTTTACATCTAAAACACGTGTTTACAATACATTTGGGTGAATACAAAAAATAGAAAAAAAATTTGGTAAAAAATGGTGATAATTCCGCTAAATATCGTTTAAAGTCATTTGTATTGAACTAATCAAACTTTTTATATTTTTATCGTTAAGATCACATTATTTTACATCTAAAACACGTATTTACAATACATTTGGGTGAATACAAAAAATAGAAAAAAAATTTGGGAAAAAATTTGGTAAAAAATGGTGATAATTCCGCTAAATATCGTTTAAAGTCATTTGTATTGAACTAATCATACTTTTTATATTTTTATCGTTAAGTTCACATTATTTTACATCTAAAACACGTCTTTACAATACATTTGGGTGAATATAAAAGGTCGTAAAAAAACTTTGAAATACAGGTGATGAATCCGCTAAATATCGTCTTAAGTCATTTCTATTAAACTAATCATACTTTTTATATTTTTAACGTTAAGTTCACATTATTTTACATCTAAAACACGTGTTTACAATACATTTGGGTGAATACAAAAAATAGAAAAAAAATTTGGTAAAAAATGGTGATAATTCCGCTAAATATCGTTTAAAGTCATTTGTATTGAACTAATCAAACTTTTTATATTTTTATCGTTAAGATCACATTATTTTACATCTAAAACACGTATTTACAATACATTTGGGTGAATACAAAAAATAGAAAAAAAATTTGGGAAAAAATTTGGTAAAAAATGGTGATAATTCCGCTAAATATCGTTTAAAGTCATTTGTATTGAACTAATCATACTTTTTATATTTTTATCGTTAAGTTCACATTATTTTACATCTAAAACACGTATTTACAATACATTTGGGTGAATACAAAAAATAGAAAAAAAATTTTGGAAAAAATTTGGTAAAAAATGGTGATAATTCCGCTAAATATCGTTTAAAGTCATTTGTATTGAACTAATCATACTTTTTATATTTTTATCGTTAAGTTCACATTATTTTACATCTAAAACACGTCTTTACAATACATTTGGGTGAATATAAAAGGTCGTAAAAAAACTTTGAAATACAGGTGATGAATCCGCTAAATATCGTCTTAAGTCATTTCTATTAAACTAATCATACTTTTTATATTTTTATCGTTAAGTTCACATTATTTTACATCTAAAACACGTATTTACAATACATTTGGGTGAATACAAAAAATAGAAAAAAAATTTTGGAAAAAATTTGGTAAAAAATGGTGATAATTCCGCTAAGTATCGTTTAAAGTCATTTGTATTGAACTAATCATACTTTTTATATTTTTATCGTTAAGTTCACATAATTTTACATCTAAAACACGTCTTTACAATACATTTGGATGAATATAAAAGGTCGTAAAAAAATTTTGAAATACAGGTGATGAATCCGCTAAATATCGTCTTAAGTCATTTCTATTAAACTAATCATACTTTTTATATTTTTAACGTTAAGTTCACATTATTTTACATCTAAAACACGTGTTTACAATACATTTGGGTGAATACAAAAAATAGAAAAAAAATTTGGTAAAAAATGGTGATAATTCCGCTAAATATCGTTTAAAGTCATTTCTATTGAACTAATCAAACTTTTTATATTTTTATCGTTAAGATCACATTATTTTACATCTAAAACACGTATTTACAATACATTTGGGTGAATACAAAAAATAGAAAAAAAATTTGGGAAAAAATTTGGTAAAAAATGGTGATAATTCCGCTAAATATCGTTTAAAGTCATTTGTATTGAACTAATCATACTTTTTATATTTTTATCGTTAAGTTCACATAATTTTACATCTAAAACACGTCTTTACAATACATTTGGATGAATATAAAAGGTCGTAAAAAAATTTTGAAATACAGGTGATGAATCCGCTAAATATCGTCTTTAGTCATTTCTATTAAACTAATCATACTTTTTATATTTTTAACGTTAAGTTCACATTATTTTACATCTAAAACACGTGTTTACAATACATTTGGGTGAATACAAAAAATAGAAAAAAAATTTGGTAAAAAATGGTGATAATTCCGCTAAATATCGTTTAAAGTCATTTGTATTGAACTAATCAAACTTTTTATATTTTTATCGTTAAGATCACATTATTTTACATCTAAAACACGTATTTACAATACATTTGGGTGAATACAAAAAATAGAAAAAAAATTTGGTAAAAAATGGTGATAATTCCGCCAAATATCGTTTAAAGTCATTTGTATTGAACTAATCATACTTTTTATATTTTTATCGTTAAGTTCACATTATTTTACATCTAAAACACGTCTTTACAATACATTTGGGTGAATATAAAAGGTCGTAAAAAAACTTTGAAATACAGGTGATGAATCCGCTAAATATCGTCTTAAGTCATTTCTATTAAACTAATCATACTTTTTATATTTTTAACGTTAAGTTCACATTATTTTACATCTAAAACACGTGTTTACAATACATTTGGGTGAATACAAAAAATAGAAAAAAAATTTGGTAAAAAATGGTGATAATTCCGCTAAATATCTTTTAAAGTCATTTGTATTGAACTAATCAAACTTTTTATATTTTTATCGTTAAGATCACATTATTTTACATCTAAAACACGTATTTACAATACATTTGGGTGAATACAAAAAATAGAAAAAAAATTTGGGAAAAAATTTGGTAAAAAATGGTGATAATTCCGCTAAATATCGTTTAAAGTCATTTGTATTGAACTAATCATACTTTTTATATTTTTATCGTTAAGTTCACATTATTTTACATCTAAAACACGTATTTACAATACATTTGGGTGAATACAAAAAATAGAAAAAAAATTTTGGAAAAAATTTGGTAAAAAATGGTGATAATTCCGCTAAATATCGTTTAAAGTCATTTGTATTGAACTAATCATACTTTTTATATTTTTATCGTTAAGTTCACATTATTTTACATCTAAAACACGTCTTTACAATACATTTGGGTGAATATAAAAGGTCGTAAAAAAACTTTGAAATACAGGTGATGAATCCGCTAAATATCGTCTTAAGTCATTTCTATTAAACTAATCATACTTTTTATATTTTTATCGTTAAGTTCACATTATTTTACATCTAAAACACGTATTTACAATACATTTGGGTGAATACAAAAAATAGAAAAAAAATTTTGGAAAAAATTTGGTAAAAAATGGTGATAATTCCGCTAAGTATCGTTTAAAGTCATTTGTATTGAACTAATCATACTTTTTATATTTTTATCGTTAAGTTCACATTATTTTACATCTAAAACACGTATTTACAATACATTTGGGTGAATACAAAAAATAGATAAAAAATTTGGGAAAAAATTTGGTAAAAAATGGTGATAATTCCGCTAAATATCGTTTAAAGTCATTTGTATTGAACTAATCATACTTTTTATATTTTTATCGTTAAGTTCACATTATTTTACATCTAAAACAAGTATTTACAATACATTTGGGTGAATACAAAAAATAGAAAAAAAATTTGGGAAAAAATGGTGATAATTCCGCTAAATATCGTTTAAAGTCATTTGTATTGAACTAATCATACTTTTTATATTTTTATCGTTAAGTTCACATAATTTTACATCTAAAACACGTCTTTACAATACATTTGGGTGAATATAAATGGTCGTAAAAAAATTTTGAAATACAGGTTATGAATCCGCTAAATATCGTCTTAAGTCATTTCTATTAAACTAATCATACTTTTTATATTTTTAACGTTAAGTTCACATTATTTTACATCTAAAACACGTGTTTACAATACATTTGGGTGAATACAAAAAATAGAAAAAAAATTTGGTAAAAAATGGTGATAATTCCGCTAAATATCGTTTAAAGTCATTTCTATTGAACTAATCAAACTTTTTATATTTTTATCGTTAAGATCACATTATTTTACATCTAAAACACGTATTTACAATACATTTGGGTGAATACAAAAAATAGAAAAAAAATTTGGGAAAAAATTTGGTAAAAAATGGTGATAATTCCGCTAAATATCGTTTAAAGTCATTTGTATTGAACTAATCATACTTTTTATATTTTTATCGTTAAGTTCACATAATTTTACATCTAAAACACGTCTTTACAATACATTTGGATGAATATAAAAGGTCGTAAAAAAATTTTGAAATACAGGTGATGAATCCGCTAAATATCGTCTTTAGTCATTTCTATTAAACTAATCATACTTTTTATATTTTTAACGTTAAGTTCACATTATTTTACATCTAAAACACGTGTTTACAATACATTTGGGTGAATACAAAAAATAGAAAAAAAGTTTGGTAAAAAATGGTGATAATTCCGCTAAATATCGTTTAAAGTCATTTGTATTGAACTAATCAAACTTTTTATATTTTTATCGTTAAGATCACATTATTTTACATCTAAAACACGTATTTACAATACATTTGGGTGAATACAAAAAATAGAAAAAAAATTTGGGAAAAAATTTGGTAAAAAATGGTGATAATTCCGCTAAATATCGTTTAAAGTCATTTGTATTGAACTAATCATACTTTTTATATTTTTATCGTTAAGTTCACATTATTTTACATCTAAAACACGTATTTACAATACATTTGGGTGAATACAAAAAATAGAAAAAAAATTTGGGAAAAAATTTGGTAAAAAATGGTGATAATTCCGCTAAATATCGATTAAAGTCATTTGTATTGAACTAATCATACTTTTTATATTTTTATCGTTAAGTTCACATAATTTTACATCTAAAACACGTCTTTACAATACATTTGGATGAATATAAAAGGTCGTAAAAAAATTTTGAAATACAGGTGATGAATCCGCTAAATATCGTCTTAAGTCATTTCTATTAAACTAATCATACTTTTTATATTTTTAACGTTAAGTTCACATTATTTTACATCTAAAACACGTGTTTACAATACATTTGGGTGAATACAAAAAATAGAAAAAAAATTTGGTAAAAAATGGTGATAATTCCGCTAAATATCGTTTAAAGTCATTTCTATTGAACTAATCAAACTTTTTATATTTTTATCGTTAAGATCACATTATTTTACATCTAAAACACGTATTTACAATACATTTGGGTGAATACAAAAAATAGAAAAAAAATTTGGGAAAAAATTTGGTAAAAAATGGTGATAATTCCGCTAAATATCGTTTAAAGTCATTTGTATTGAACTAATCATACTTTTTATATTTTTATCGTTAAGTTCACATAATTTTACATCTAAAACACGTCTTTACAATACATTTGGATGAATATAAAAGGTCGTAAAAAAATTTTGAAATACAGGTGATGAATCCGCTAAATATCGTCTTTAGTCATTTCTATTAAACTAATCATACTTTTTATATTTTTAACGTTAAGTTCACATTATTTTACATCTAAAACACGTGTTTACAATACATTTGGGTGAATACAAAAAATAGAAAAAAAATTTGGTAAAAAATGGTGATAATTCCGCTAAATATCGTTTAAAGTCATTTGTATTGAACTAATCAAACTTTTTATATTTTTATCGTTAAGATCACATTATTTTACATCTAAAACACGTATTTACAATACATTTGGGTGAATACAAAAAATAGAAAAAAAATTTGGGAAAAAATTTGGTAAAAAATGGTGATAATTCCGCTAAATATCGTTTAAAGTCATTTGTATTGAACTAATCATACTTTTTATATTTTTATCGTTAAGTTCACATTATTTTACATCTAAAACACGTCTTTACAATACATTTGGGTGAATATAAAAGGTCGTAAAAAAACTTTGAAATACAGGTGATGAATCCGCTAAATATCGTCTTAAGTCATTTCTATTAAACTAATCATACTTTTTATATTTTTAACGTTAAGTTCACATTATTTTACATCTAAAACACGTGTTTACAATACATTTGGGTGAATACAAAAAATAGAAAAAAAATTTGGTAAAAAATGGTGATAATTCCGCTAAATATCGTTTAAAGTCATTTGTATTGAACTAATCAAACTTTTTATATTTTTATCGTTAAGATCACATTATTTTACATCTAAAACACGTATTTACAATACATTTGGGTGAATACAAAAAATAGAAAAAAAATTTGGGAAAAAATTTGGTAAAAAATGGTGATAATTCCGCTAAATATCGTTTAAAGTCATTTGTATTGAACTAATCATACTTTTTATATTTTTATCGTTAAGTTCACATTATTTTACATCTAAAACACGTATTTACAATACATTTGGGTGAATACAAAAAATAGAAAAAAAATTTTGGAAAAAATTTGGTAAAAAATGGTGATAATTCCGCTAAATATCGTTTAAAGTCATTTGTATTGAACTAATCATACTTTTTATATTTTTATCGTTAAGTTCACATTATTTTACATCTAAAACACGTCTTTACAATACATTTGGGTGAATATAAAAGGTCGTAAAAAAACTTTGAAATACAGGTGATGAATCCGCTAAATATCGTCTTAAGTCATTTCTATTAAACTAATCATACTTTTTATATTTTTATCGTTAAGTTCACATTATTTTACATCTAAAACACGTATTTACAATACATTTGGGTGAATACAAAAAATAGAAAAAAAATTTTGGAAAAAATTTGGTAAAAAATGGTGATAATTCCGCTAAGTATCGTTTAAAGTCATTTGTATTGAACTAATCATACTTTTTATATTTTTATCGTTAAGTTCACATAATTTTACATCTAAAACACGTCTTTAAAATACATTTGGATGAATATAAAAGGTCGTAAAAAAATTTTGAAATACAGGTGATGAATCCGCTAAATATCGTCTTAAGTCATTTCTATTAAACTAATCATACTTTTTATATTTTTAACGTTAAGTTCACATTATTTTACATCTAAAACACGTGTTTACAATACATTTGGGTGAATACAAAAAATAGAAAAAAAATTTGGTAAAAAATGGTGATAATTCCGCTAAATATCGTTTAAAGTCATTTCTATTGAACTAATCAAACTTTTTATATTTTTATCGTTAAGATCACATTATTTTACATCTAAAACACGTATTTACAATACATTTGGGTGAATACAAAAAATAGAAAAAAAATTTGGGAAAAAATTTGGTAAAAAATGGTGATAATTCCGCTAAATATCGTTTAAAGTCATTTGTATTGAACTAATCATACTTTTTATATTTTTATCGTTAAGTTCACATAATTTTACATCTAAAACACGTCTTTACAATACATTTGGATGAATATAAAAGGTCGTAAAAAAATTTTGAAATACAGGTGATGAATCCGCTAAATATCGTCTTTAGTCATTTCTATTAAACTAATCATACTTTTTATATTTTTAACGTTAAGTTCACATTATTTTACATCTAAAACACGTGTTTACAATACATTTGGGTGAATACAAAAAATAGAAAAAAAATTTGGTAAAAAATGGTGATAATTCCGCTAAATATCGTTTAAAGTCATTTGTATTGAACTAATCAAACTTTTTATATTTTTATCGTTAAGATCACATTATTTTACATCTAAAACACGTATTTACAATACATTTGGGTGAATACAAAAAATAGAAAAAAAATTTGGGAAAAAATTTGGTAAAAAATGGTGATAATTCCGCCAAATATCGTTTAAAGTCATTTGTATTGAACTAATCATACTTTTTATATTTTTATCGTTAAGTTCACATTATTTTACATCTAAAACACGTCTTTACAATACATTTGGGTGAATATAAAAGGTCGTAAAAAAACTTTGAAATACAGGTGATGAATCCGCTAAATATCGTCTTAAGTCATTTCTATTAAACTAATCATACTTTTTATATTTTTAACGTTAAGTTCACATTATTTTACATCTAAAACACGTGTTTACAATACATTTGGGTGAATACAAAAAATAGAAAAAAAATTTGGTAAAAAATGGTGATAATTCCGCTAAATATCTTTTAAAGTCATTTGTATTGAACTAATCAAACTTTTTATATTTTTATCGTTAAGATCACATTATTTTACATCTAAAACACGTATTTACAATACATTTGGGTGAATACAAAAAATAGAAAAAAAATTTGGGAAAAAATTTGGTAAAAAATGGTGATAATTCCGCTAAATATCGTTTAAAGTCATTTGTATTGAACTAATCATACTTTTTATATTTTTATCGTTAAGTTCACATTATTTTACATCTAAAACACGTATTTACAATACATTTGGGTGAATACAAAAAATAGAAAAAAAATTTTGGAAAAAATTTGGTAAAAAATGGTGATAATTCCGCTAAATATCGTTTAAAGTCATTTGTATTGAACTAATCATACTTTTTATATTTTTATCGTTAAGTTCACATTATTTTACATCTAAAACACGTCTTTACAATACATTTGGGTGAATATAAAAGGTCGTAAAAAAACTTTGAAATACAGGTGATGAATCCGCTAAATATCGTCTTAAGTCATTTCTATTAAACTAATCATACTTTTTATATTTTTATCGTTAAGTTCACATTATTTTACATCTAAAACACGTATTTACAATACATTTGGGTGAATACAAAAAATAGAAAAAAAATTTTGGAAAAAATTTGGTAAAAAATGGTGATAATTCCGCTAAGTATCGTTTAAAGTCATTTGTATTGAACTAATCATACTTTTTATATTTTTATCGTTAAGTTCACATTATTTTACATCTAAAACACGTATTTACAATACATTTGGGTGAATACAAAAAATAGATAAAAAATTTGGGAAAAAATTTGGTAAAAAATGGTGATAATTCCGCTAAATATCGTTTAAAGTCATTTGTATTGAACTAATCATACTTTTTATATTTTTATCGTTAAGTTCACATTATTTTACATCTAAAACAAGTATTTACAATACATTTGGGTGAATACAAAAAATAGAAAAAAAATTTGGGAAAAAATGGTGATAATTCCGCTAAATATCGTTTAAAGTCATTTGTATTGAACTAATCATACTTTTTATATTTTTATCGTTAAGTTCACATAATTTTACATCTAAAACACGTCTTTACAATACATTTGGGTGAATATAAATGGTCGTAAAAAAATTTTGAAATACAGGTTATGAATCCGCTAAATATCGTCTTAAGTCATTTCTATTAAACTAATCATACTTTTTATATTTTTAACGTTAAGTTCACATTATTTTACATCTAAAACACGTGTTTACAATACATTTGGGTGAATACAAAAAATAGAAAAAAAATTTGGTAAAAAATGGTGATAATTCCGCTAAATATCGTTTAAAGTCATTTGTATTGAACTAATCATACTTTTTATATTTTTATCGTTAAGTTCACATTATTTTACATCTAAAACACGTATTTACAATACATTTGGGTGAATACAAAAAATAGAAAAAAAATTTGGGAAAAAATTTGGTAAAAAATGGTGATAATTCCGCTAAATATCGTTTAAAGTCATTTGTATTGAACTAATCATACTTTTTATATTTTTATCGTTAAGTTCACATTATTTTACATCTAAAACACGTCTTTACAATACATTTGGGTGAATATAAAAGGTCGTAAAAAAACTTTGAAATACAGGTGATGAATCCGCTAAATATCGTCTTAAGTCATTTCTATTAAACTAATCATACTTTTTATATTTTTAACGTTAAGTTCACATTATTTTACATCTAAAACACGTGTTTACAATACATTTGGGTGAATACAAAAAATAGAAAAAAAATTTGGTAAAAAATGGTGATAATTCCGCTAAATATCGTTTAAAGTCATTTGTATTGAACTAATCAAACTTTTTATATTTTTATCGTTAAGATCACATTATTTTACATCTAAAACACGTATTTACAATACATTTGGGTGAATACAAAAAATAGAAAAAAAATTTGGGAAAAAATTTGGTAAAAAATGGTGATAATTCCGCTAAATATCGTTTAAAGTCATTTGTATTGAACTAATCATACTTTTTATATTTTTATCGTTAAGTTCACATTATTTTACATCTAAAACACGTATTTACAATACATTTGGGTGAATACAAAAAATAGAAAAAAAATTTTGGAAAAAATTTGGTAAAAAATGGTGATAATTCCGCTAAATATCGTTTAAAGTCATTTGTATTGAACTAATCATACTTTTTATATTTTTATCGTTAAGTTCACATTATTTTACATCTAAAACACGTATTTACAATACATTTGGGTGAATACAAAAAATAGAAAAAAAATTTGGGAAAAAATTTGGTAAAAAATGGTGATAATTCCGCTAAATATCGTTTAAAGTCATTTGTATTGAACTAATCATACTTTTTATATTTTTATCGTTAAGTTCACATAATTTTACATCTAAAACACGTCTTTACAATACATTTGGATGAATATAAAAGGTCGTAAAAAAATTTTGAAATACAGGTGATGAATCCGCTAAATATCGTCTTAAGTCATTTCTATTAAACTAATCATACTTTTTATATTTTTAACGTTAAGTTCACATTATTTTACATCTAAAACACGTGTTTACAATACATTTGGGTGAATACAAAAAATAGAAAAAAAATTTGGTAAAAAATGGTGATAATTCCGCTAAATATCGTTTAAAGTCATTTCTATTGAACTAATCAAACTTTTTATATTTTTATCGTTAAGATCACATTATTTTACATCTAAAACACGTATTTACAATACATTTGGGTGAATACAAAAAATAGAAAAAAAATTTGGGAAAAAATTTGGTAAAAAATGGTGATAATTCCGCTAAATATCGTTTAAAGTCATTTGTATTGAACTAATCATACTTTTTATATTTTTATCGTTAAGTTCACATAATTTTACATCTAAAACACGTCTTTACAATACATTTGGATGAATATAAAAGGTCGTAAAAAAATTTTGAAATACAGGTGATGAATCCGCTAAATATCGTCTTTAGTCATTTCTATTAAACTAATCATACTTTTTATATTTTTAACGTTAAGTTCACATTATTTTACATCTAAAACACGTGTTTACAATACATTTGGGTGAATACAAAAAATAGAAAAAAAGTTTGGTAAAAAATGGTGATAATTCCGCTAAATATCGTTTAAAGTCATTTGTATTGAACTAATCAAACTTTTTATATTTTTATCGTTAAGATCACATTATTTTACATCTAAAACACGTATTTACAATACATTTGGGTGAATACAAAAAATAGAAAAAAAATTTGGGAAAAAATTTGGTAAAAAATGGTGATAATTCCGCTAAATATCGTTTAAAGTCATTTGTATTGAACTAATCATACTTTTTATATTTTTATCGTTAAGTTCACATTATTTTACATCTAAAACACGTATTTACAATACATTTGGGTGAATACAAAAAATAGAAAAAAAATTTGGGAAAAAATTTGGTAAAAAATGGTGATAATTCCGCTAAATATCGTTTAAAGTCATTTGTATTGAACTAATCATACTTTTTATATTTTTATCGTTAAGTTCACATAATTTTATATCTAAAACACGTCTTTACAATACATTTGGATGAAAATAAAAGGTCGTAAAAAAATTTTGAAATACAGGTGATGAATCCGCTAAATATCGTCTTAAGTCATTTCTATTAAACTAATCATACTTTTTATATTTTTAACGTTAAGTTCACATTATTTTACATCTAAAACACGTGTTTACAATACATTTGGGTGAATACAAAAATAGAAAAAAAATTTGGTAAAAAATGGTGATAATTCCGCTAAATATCGTTTAAAGTCATTTGTATTGAACTAATCAAACTTTTTATATTTTTATCGTTAAGATCACATTATTTTACATCTAAAACACGTATTTACAATACATTTGGGTGAATACAAAAAATAGAAAAAAAATTTGGGAAAAAATTTGGTAAAAAATGGTGATAATTCCGCTAAATATCGTTTAAAGTCATTTGTATTGAACTAATCATACTTTTTATATTTTTATCGTTAAGTTCACATTATTTTACATCTAAAACACGTATTTACAATACATTTGGGTGAATACAAAAAATAGAAAAAAAATTTTGGAAAAAATTTGGTAAAAAATGGTGATAATTCCGCTAAATATCGTTTAAAGTCATTTGTATTGAACTAATCATACTTTTTATATTTTTATCGTTAAGTTCACATTATTTTACATCTAAAACACGTCTTTACAATACATTTGGGTGAATATAAATGGTCGTAAAAAAATTTTGAAATACAGGTTATGAATCCGCTAAATATCGTCTTAAGTCATTTCTATTAAACTAATCATACTTTTTATATTTTTAACGTTAAGTTCACATTATTTTACATCTAAAACACGTGTTTACAATACATTTGGGTGAATACAAAAAATAGAAAAAAAATTTGGTAAAAAATGGTGATAATTCCGCTAAATATCGTTTAAAGTCATTTGTATTGAACTAATCATACTTTTTATATTTTTATCGTTAAGTTCACATTATTTTACATCTAAAACACGTATTTACAATACATTTGGGTGAATACAAAAAATAGAAAAAAAATTTGGGAAAAAATTTGGTAAAAAATGGTGATAATTCCGCTAAATATCGTTTAAAGTCATTTGTATTGAACTAATCATACTTTTTATATTTTTATCGTTAAGTTCACATCATTTTACATCTAAAACACGTCTTTACAATACATTTGGGTGAATATAAAAGGTCGTAAAAAAACTTTGAAATACAGGTGATGAATCCGCTAAATATCGTCTTAAGTCATTTCTATTAAACTAATCATACTTTTTATATTTTTATCGTTAAGTTCACATTATTTTACATCTAAAACACGTATTTACAATACATTTGGGTGAATACAAAAAATAGAAAAAAAATTTTGGAAAAAATTTGGTAAAAAATGGTGATAATTCCGCTAAATATCGTTTAAAGTCATTTCTATTAAACTAATCATACTTTTTATATTTTTATCGTTAAGTTCACATTATTTTACATCTAAAACAAGTATTTACAATACATTTGGGTGAATACAAAAAATAGAAAAAAAATTTGGGAAAAAATGGTGATAATTCCGCTAAATATCGTTTAAAGTCATTTGCATTGAACTAATCATACTTTTTATATTTTTATCGTTAAGTTCACATAATTTTACATCTAAAACACGTCTTTACAATACATTTGGGTGAATATAAAAGGTCGTAAAAAAATTTTGAAATACAGGTTATGAATCCGCTAAATATCGTCTTAAGTCATTTCTATTAAACTAATCATACTTTTTATATTTTTAACGTTAAGTTCACATTATTTTACATCTAAAACACGTGTTTACAATACATTTGGGTGAATACAAAAAATAGAAAAAAAATTTGGTAAAAAATGGTGATAATTCCGCTAAATATCGTTTAAAGTCATTTGTATTGAACTAATCATACTTTTTATATTTTTATCGTTAAGTTCACATTATTTTACATCTAAAACACGTATTTACAATACATTTGGGTGAATACAAAAAATAGAAAAAAAATTTGGGAAAAAATTTGGTAAAAAATGGTGATAATTCCGCTAAATATCGTTTAAAGTCATTTGTATTGAACTAATCATACTTTTTATATTTTTATCGTTAAGATCACATTATTTTACATCTAAAACACGTATTTACAATACATTTGGATGAATACAAAAAATAGAAAAAAAATTTGGGAAAAAATTTGGTAAAAAATGGTGATAATTCCGCTAAATATTCGTTTAAAGTCATTTGTATTGAACTAATCATACTTTTTATATTTTTATCGTTAAGTTCACATTATTTTACATCTAAAACACGTATTTACAATACATTTGGGTGAATACAAAAAATAGAAAAAAAATTTTGGAAAAAATTTGGTAAAAAATGGTGATAATTCCGCTAAATATCGTTTAAAGTCATTTGTATTGAACTAATCCTACTTTTTATATTTTTATCGTTAAGTTCACATTATTTTACATCTAAAACACGTCTTTACAATACATTTGGGTGAATATAAAAGGTCGTAAAAAAATTTTGAAATACAGGTGATGAATCCGCTAAATATCGTCTTAAGTCATTTCTATTAAACTAATCATACTTTTTATATTTTTAACGTTAAGTTCACATTATTTTACATCTAAAACACGTGTTTACAATACATTTGGGTGAATACAAAAAATAGAAAAAAAATTTGGTAAAAAATGGTGATAATTCCGCTAAATATCGTTTAAAGTCATTTGTATTGAACTAATCATACTTTTTATATTTTTATCGTTAAGTTCACATTATTTTACATCTAAAACACGTATTTACAATACATTTGGGTGAATACAAAAAATAGAAAAAAAATTTTGGAAAAAATTTGGTAAAAAATGGTGATAATTCCGCTAAATATCGTTTAAAGTCATTTGTATTGAACTAATCATACTTTTTATATTTTTATCGTTAAGTTCACATTATTTTACATCTAAAACACGTATTTACAATACATTTGGGTGAATACAAAAAATAGAAAAAAAATTTGGGAAAAAATTTGGTAAAAAATGGTGATAATTCCGCTAAATATCGTTTAAAGTCATTTGTATTGAACTAATCATACTTTTTATATTTTTATCGTTAAGTTCACATAATTTTACATCTAAAACACGTCTTTACAATACATTTGGATGAATATAAAAGGTCGTAAAAAAATTTTGAAATACAGGTGATGAATCCGCTAAATATCGTCTTAAGTCATTTCTATTAAACTAATCATACTTTTTATATTTTTAACGTTAAGTTCACATTATTTTACATCTAAAACACGTGTTTACAATACATTTGGGTGAATACAAAAAATAGAAAAAAAATTTGGTAAAAAATGGTGATAATTCCGCTAAATATCGTTTAAAGTCATTTCTATTGAACTAATCAAACTTTTTATATTTTTATCGTTAAGATCACATTATTTTACATCTAAAACACGTATTTACAATACATTTGGGTGAATACAAAAAATAGAAAAAAAATTTGGGAAAAAATTTGGTAAAAAATGGTGATAATTCCGCTAAATATCGTTTAAAGTCATTTGTATTGAACTAATCATACTTTTTATATTTTTATCGTTAAGTTCACATCATTTTACATCTAAAACACGTCTTTACAATACATTTGGGTGAATATAAAAGGTCGTAAAAAAACTTTGAAATACAGGTGATGAATCCGCTAAATATCGTCTTAAGTCATTTCTATTAAACTAATCATACTTTTTATATTTTTATCGTTAAGTTCACATTATTTTACATCTAAAACACGTATTTACAATACATTTGGGTGAATACAAAAAATAGAAAAAAAATTTTGGAAAAAATTTGGTAAAAAATGGTGATAATTCCGCTAAATATCGTTTAAAGTCATTTCTATTAAACTAATCATACTTTTTATATTTTTATCGTTAAGTTCACATTATTTTACATCTAAAACAAGTATTTACAATACATTTGGGTGAATACAAAAAATAGAAAAAAAATTTGGGAAAAAATGGTGATAATTCCGCTAAATATCGTTTAAAGTCATTTGCATTGAACTAATCATACTTTTTATATTTTTATCGTTAAGTTCACATAATTTTACATCTAAAACACGTCTTTACAATACATTTGGGTGAATATAAAAGGTCGTAAAAAAATTTTGAAATACAGGTTATGAATCCGCTAAATATCGTCTTAAGTCATTTCTATTAAACTAATCATACTTTTTATATTTTTAACGTTAAGTTCACATTATTTTACATCTAAAACACGTGTTTACAATACATTTGGGTGAATACAAAAAATAGAAAAAAAATTTGGTAAAAAATGGTGATAATTCCGCTAAATATCGTTTAAAGTCATTTGTATTGAACTAATCATACTTTTTATATTTTTATCGTTAAGTTCACATTATTTTACATCTAAAACACGTATTTACAATACATTTGGGTGAATACAAAAAATAGAAAAAAAATTTGGGAAAAAATTTGGTAAAAAATGGTGATAATTCCGCTAAATTTCGTTTAAAGTCATTTGTATTGAACTAATCATACTTTTTATATTTTTATCGTTAAGATCACATTATTTTACATCTAAAACACGTATTTACAATACATTTGGATGAATACAAAAAATAGAAAAAAAATTTGGGAAAAAATTTGGTAAAAAATGGTGATAATTCCGCTAAATATTCGTTTAAAGTCATTTGTATTGAACTAATCATACTTTTTATATTTTTATCGTTAAGTTCACATTATTTTACATCTAAAACACGTATTTACAATACATTTGGGTGAATACAAAAAATAGAAAAAAAATTTTGGAAAAAATTTGGTAAAAAATGGTGATAATTCCGCTAAATATCGTTTAAAGTCATTTGTATTGAACTAATCCTACTTTTTATATTTTTATCGTTAAGTTCACATTATTTTACATCTAAAACACGTCTTTACAATACATTTGGGTGAATATAAAAGGTCGTAAAAAAATTTTGAAATACAGGTGATGAATCCGCTAAATATCGTCTTAAGTCATTTCTATTAAACTAATCATACTTTTTATATTTTTAACGTTAAGTTCACATTATTTTACATCTAAAACACGTGTTTACAATACATTTGGGTGAATACAAAAAATAGAAAAAAAATTTGGTAAAAAATGGTGATAATTCCGCTAAATATCGTTTAAAGTCATTTGTATTGAACTAATCATACTTTTTATATTTTTATCGTTAAGTTCACATTATTTTACATCTAAAACACGTATTTACAATACATTTGGGTGAATACAAAAAATAGAAAAAAAATTTTGGAAAAAATTTGGTAAAAAATGGTGATAATTCCGCTAAATATCGTTTAAAGTCATTTGTATTGAACTAATCATACTTTTTATATTTTTATCGTTAAGTTCACATTATTTTACATCTAAAACACGTATTTACAATACATTTGGGTGAATACAAAAAATAGAAAAAAAATTTGGGAAAAAATTTGGTAAAAAATGGTGATAATTCCGCTAAATATCGTTTAAAGTCATTTGTATTGAACTAATCATACTTTTTATATTTTTATCGTTAAGTTCACATAATTTTACATCTAAAACACGTCTTTACAATACATTTGGATGAATATAAAAGGTCGTAAAAAAATTTTGAAATACAGGTGATGAATCCGCTAAATATCGTCTTAAGTCATTTCTATTAAACTAATCATACTTTTTATATTTTTAACGTTAAGTTCACATTATTTTACATCTAAAACACGTGTTTACAATACATTTGGGTGAATACAAAAAATAGAAAAAAAATTTGGTAAAAAATGGTGATAATTCCGCTAAATATCGTTTAAAGTCATTTCTATTGAACTAATCAAACTTTTTATATTTTTATCGTTAAGATCACATTATTTTACATCTAAAACACGTATTTACAATACATTTGGGTGAATACAAAAAATAGAAAAAAAATTTGGGAAAAAATTTGGTAAAAAATGGTGATAATTCCGCTAAATATCGTTTAAAGTCATTTGTATTGAACTAATCATACTTTTTATATTTTTATCGTTAAGTTCACATAATTTTACATCTAAAACACGTCTTTACAATACATTTGGATGAATATAAAAGGTCGTAAAAAAATTTTGAAATACAGGTGATGAATCCGCTAAATATCGTCTTTAGTCATTTCTATTAAACTAATCATACTTTTTATATTTTTAACGTTAAGTTCACATTATTTTACATCTAAAACACGTGTTTACAATACATTTGGGTGAATACAAAAAATAGAAAAAAAATTTGGTAAAAAATGGTGATAATTCCGCTAAATATCGTTTAAAGTCATTTGTATTGAACTAATCAAACTTTTTATATTTTTATCGTTAAGATCACATTATTTTACATCTAAAACACGTATTTACAATACATTTGGGTGAATACAAAAAATAGAAAAAAAATTTGGGAAAAAATTTGGTAAAAAATGGTGATAATTCCGCTAAATATCGTTTAAAGTCATTTGTATTGAACTAATCATACTTTTTATATTTTTATCGTTAAGTTCACATTATTTTACATCTAAAACACGTCTTTACAATACATTTGGGTGAATATAAAAGGTCGTAAAAAAACTTTGAAATACAGGTGATGAATCCGCTAAATATCGTCTTAAGTCATTTCTATTAAACTAATCATACTTTTTATATTTTTAACGTTAAGTTCACATTATTTTACATCTAAAACACGTGTTTACAATACATTTGGGTGAATACAAAAAATAGAAAAAAAATTTGGTAAAAAATGGTGATAATTCCGCTAAATATCGTTTAAAGTCATTTGTATTGAACTAATCAAACTTTTTATATTTTTATCGTTAAGATCACATTATTTTACATCTAAAACACGTATTTACAATACATTTGGGTGAATACAAAAAATAGAAAAAAAATTTGGGAAAAAATTTGGTAAAAAATGGTGATAATTCCGCTAAATATCGTTTAAAGTCATTTGTATTGAACTAATCATACTTTTTATATTTTTATCGTTAAGTTCACATTATTTTACATCTAAAACACGTATTTACAATACATTTGGGTGAATACAAAAAATAGAAAAAAAATTTTGGAAAAAATTTGGTAAAAAATGGTGATAATTCCGCTAAATATCGTTTAAAGTCATTTGTATTGAACTAATCATACTTTTTATATTTTTATCGTTAAGTTCACATTATTTTACATCTAAAACACGTATTTACAATACATTTGGGTGAATACAAAAAATAGAAAAAAAATTTGGGAAAAAATTTGGTAAAAAATGGTGATAATTCCGCTAAATATCGTTTAAAGTCATTTGTATTGAACTAATCATACTTTTTATATTTTTATCGTTAAGTTCACATAATTTTACATCTAAAACACGTCTTTACAATACATTTGGATGAATATAAAAGGTCGTAAAAAAATTTTGAAATACAGGTGATGAATCCGCTAAATATCGTCTTAAGTCATTTCTATTAAACTAATCATACTTTTTATATTTTTAACGTTAAGTTCACATTATTTTACATCTAAAACACGTGTTTACAATACATTTGGGTGAATACAAAAAATAGAAAAAAAATTTGGTAAAAAATGGTGATAATTCCGCTAAATATCGTTTAAAGTCATTTCTATTGAACTAATCAAACTTTTTATATTTTTATCGTTAAGATCACATTATTTTACATCTAAAACACGTATTTACAATACATTTGGGTGAATACAAAAAATAGAAAAAAAATTTGGGAAAAAATTTGGTAAAAAATGGTGATAATTCCGCTAAATATCGTTTAAAGTCATTTGTATTGAACTAATCATACTTTTTATATTTTTATCGTTAAGTTCACATAATTTTACATCTAAAACACGTCTTTACAATACATTTGGATGAATATAAAAGGTCGTAAAAAAATTTTGAAATACAGGTGATGAATCCGCTAAATATCGTCTTTAGTCATTTCTATTAAACTAATCATACTTTTTATATTTTTAACGTTAAGTTCACATTATTTTACATCTAAAACACGTGTTTACAATACATTTGGGTGAATACAAAAAATAGAAAAAAAATTTGGTAAAAAATGGTGATAATTCCGCTAAATATCGTTTAAAGTCATTTGTATTGAACTAATCAAACTTTTTATATTTTTATCGTTAAGATCACATTATTTTACATCTAAAACACGTATTTACAATACATTTGGGTGAATACAAAAAATAGAAAAAAAATTTGGGAAAAAATTTGGTAAAAAATGGTGATAATTCCGCTAAATATCGTTTAAAGTCATTTGTATTGAACTAATCATACTTTTTATATTTTTATCGTTAAGTTCACATTATTTTACATCTAAAACACGTATTTACAATACATTTGGGTGAATACAAAAAATAGAAAAAAAATTTGGGAAAAAATTTGGTAAAAAATGGTGATAATTCCGCTAAATATCGTTTAAAGTCATTTGTATTGAACTAATCATACTTTTTATATTTTTATCGTTAAGTTCACATAATTTTATATCTAAAACACGTCTTTACAATACATTTGGATGAAAATAAAAGGTCGTAAAAAAATTTTGAAATACAGGTGATGAATCCGCTAAATATCGTCTTAAGTCATTTCTATTAAACTAATCATACTTTTTATATTTTTAACGTTAAGTTCACATT
The DNA here is from genome assembly GCF_037042655.1 of Diuraphis noxia. Lineage (NCBI taxonomy): Eukaryota > Metazoa > Arthropoda > Insecta > Hemiptera > Aphididae > Diuraphis > Diuraphis noxia. Next base: position 3,109,539 of record NW_028301713.1, on the reverse strand, counting down.
ATTTTACATCTAAAACACGTGTTTACAATACATTTGGGTGAATACAAAAAATAGAAAAAAAATTTGGTAAAAAATGGTGATAATTCCGCTAAATATCGTTTAAAGTCATTTGTATTGAACTAATCAAACTTTTTATATTTTTATCGTTAAGATCACATTATTTTACATCTAAAACACGTATTTACAATACATTTGGGTGAATACAAAAAATAGAAAAAAAATTTGGGAAAAAATTTGGTAAAAAATGGTGATAATTCCGCTAAATATCGTTTAAAGTCATTTGTATTGAACTAATCATACTTTTTATATTTTTATCGTTAAGTTCACATTATTTTACATCTAAAACACGTATTTACAATACATTTGGGTGAATACAAAAAATAGAAAAAAAATTTTGGAAAAAATTTGGTAAAAAATGGTGATAATTCCGCTAAATATCGTTTAAAGTCATTTGTATTGAACTAATCATACTTTTTATATTTTTATCGTTAAGTTCACATTATTTTACATCTAAAACACGTCTTTACAATACATTTGGGTGAATATAAAAGGTCGTAAAAAAACTTTGAAATACAGGTGATGAATCCGCTAAATATCGTCTTAAGTCATTTCTATTAAACTAATCATCCTTTTTATATTTTTATCGTTAAGTTCACATTATTTTACATCTAAAACACGTATTTACAATACATTTGGGTGAATACAAAAAATAGAAAAAAAATTTTGGAAAAAATTTGGTAAAAAATGGTGATAATTCCGCTAAGTATCGTTTAAAGTCATTTGTATTGAACTAATCATACTTTTTATATTTTTATCGTTAAGTTCACATTATTTTACATCTAAAACACGTATTTACAATACATTTGGGTGAATACAAAAAATAGATAAAAAATTTGGGAAAAAATTTGGTAAAAAATGGTGATAATTCCGCTAAATATCGTTTAAAGTCATTTGTATTGAACTAATCATACTTTTTATATTTTTATCGTTAAGTTCACATTATTTTACATCTAAAACAAGTATTTACAATACATTTGGGTGAATACAAAAAATAGAAAAAAAATTTGGGAAAAAATGGTGATAATTCCGCTAAATATCGTTTAAAGTCATTTGTATTGAACTAATCATACTTTTTATATTTTTATCGTTAAGTTCACATAATTTTACATCTAAAACACGTCTTTACAATACATTTGGGTGAATATAAATGGTCGTAAAAAAATTTTGAAATACAGGTGATGAATCCGCTAAATATCGTCTTAAGTCATTTCTATTAAACTAATCATACTTTTTATATTTTTAACGTTAAGTTCACATTATTTTACATCTAAAACACGTGTTTACAATACATTTGGGTGAATACAAAAAATAGAAAAAAAATTTGGTAAAAAATGGTGATAATTCCGCTAAATATCGTTTAAAGTCATTTGTATTGAACTAATCATACTTTTTATATTTTTATCGTTAAGTTCACATTATTTTACATCTAAAACACGTATTTACAATACATTTGGGTGAATACAAAAAATAGAAAAAAAATTTGGGAAAAAATTTGGTAAAAAATGGTGATAATTCCGCTAAATATCGTTTAAAGTCATTTGTATTGAACTAATCATACTTTTTATATTTTTATCGTTAAGTTCACATTATTTTACATCTAAAACACGTCTTTACAATACATTTGGGTGAATATAAAAGGTCGTAAAAAAACTTTGAAATACAGGTGATGAATCCGCTAAATATCGTCTTAAGTCATTTCTATTAAACTAATCATACTTTTTATATTTTTATCGTTAAGTTCACATTATTTTACATCTAAAACACGTATTTACAATACATTTGGGTGAATACAAAAAATAGAAAAAAAATTTTGGAAAAAATTTGGTAAAAAATGGTGATAATTCCGCTAAATATCGTTTAAAGTCATTTCTATTAAACTAATCATACTTTTTATATTTTTATCGTTAAGTTCACATTATTTTACATCTAAAACAAGTATTTACAATACATTTGGGTGAATACAAAAAATAGAAAAAAAATTTGGGAAAAAATGGTGATAATTCCGCTAAATATCGTTTAAAGTCATTTGCATTGAACTAATCATACTTTTTATATTTTTATCGTTAAGTTCACATAATTTTACATCTAAAACACGTCTTTACAATACATTTGGGTGAATATAAAAGGTCGTAAAAAAATTTTGAAATACAGGTTATGAATCCGCTAAATATCGTCTTAAGTCATTTCTATTAAACTAATCATACTTTTTATATTTTTAACGTTAAGTTCACATTATTTTACATCTAAAACACGTGTTTACAATACATTTGGGTGAATACAAAAAATAGAAAAAAAATTTGGTAAAAAATGGTGATAATTCCGCTAAATATCGTTTAAAGTCATTTGTATTGAACTAATCATACTTTTTATATTTTTATCGTTAAGTTCACATTATTTTACATCTAAAACACGTATTTACAATACATTTGGGTGAATACAAAAAATAGAAAAAAAATTTGGGAAAAAATTTGGTAAAAAATGGTGATAATTCCGCTAAATATCGTTTAAAGTCATTTGTATTGAACTAATCATACTTTTTATATTTTTATCGTTAAGATCACATTATTTTACATCTAAAACACGTATTTACAATACATTTGGATGAATACAAAAAATAGAAAAAAAATTTGGGAAAAAATTTGGTAAAAAATGGTGATAATTCCGCTAAATATTCGTTTAAAGTCATTTGTATTGAACTAATCATACTTTTTATATTTTTATCGTTAAGTTCACATTATTTTACATCTAAAACACGTATTTACAATACATTTGGGTGAATACAAAAAATAGAAAAAAAATTTTGGAAAAAATTTGGTAAAAAATGGTGATAATTCCGCTAAATATCGTTTAAAGTCATTTGTATTGAACTAATCCTACTTTTTATATTTTTATCGTTAAGTTCACATTATTTTACATCTAAAACACGTCTTTACAATACATTTGGGTGAATATAAAAGGTCGTAAAAAAATTTTGAAATACAGGTGATGAATCCGCTAAATATCGTCTTAAGTCATTTCTATTAAACTAATCATACTTTTTATATTTTTAACGTTAAGTTCACATTATTTTACATCTAAAACACGTGTTTACAATACATTTGGGTGAATACAAAAAATAGAAAAAAAATTTGGTAAAAAATGGTGATAATTCCGCTAAATATCGTTTAAAGTCATTTGTATTGAACTAATCATACTTTTTATATTTTTATCGTTAAGTTCACATTATTTTACATCTAAAACACGTATTTACAATACATTTGGGTGAATACAAAAAATAGAAAAAAAATTTTGGAAAAAATTTGGTAAAAAATGGTGATAATTCCGCTAAATATCGTTTAAAGTCATTTGTATTGAACTAATCATACTTTTTATATTTTTATCGTTAAGTTCACATTATTTTACATCTAAAACACGTATTTACAATACATTTGGGTGAATACAAAAAATAGAAAAAAAATTTGGGAAAAAATTTGGTAAAAAATGGTGATAATTCCGCTAAATATCGTTTAAAGTCATTTGTATTGAACTAATCATACTTTTTATATTTTTATCGTTAAGTTCACATAATTTTACATCTAAAACACGTCTTTACAATACATTTGGATGAATATAAAAGGTCGTAAAAAAATTTTGAAATACAGGTGATGAATCCGCTAAATATCGTCTTAAGTCATTTCTATTAAACTAATCATACTTTTTATATTTTTAACGTTAAGTTCACATTATTTTACATCTAAAACACGTGTTTACAATACATTTGGGTGAATACAAAAAATAGAAAAAAAATTTGGTAAAAAATGGTGATAATTCCGCTAAATATCGTTTAAAGTCATTTCTATTGAACTAATCAAACTTTTTATATTTTTATCGTTAAGATCACATTATTTTACATCTAAAACACGTATTTACAATACATTTGGGTGAATACAAAAAATAGAAAAAAAATTTGGGAAAAAATTTGGTAAAAAATGGTGATAATTCCGCTAAATATCGTTTAAAGTCATTTGTATTGAACTAATCATACTTTTTATATTTTTATCGTTAAGTTCACATAATTTTACATCTAAAACACGTCTTTACAATACATTTGGATGAATATAAAAGGTCGTAAAAAAATTTTGAAATACAGGTGATGAATCCGCTAAATATCGTCTTTAGTCATTTCTATTAAACTAATCATACTTTTTATATTTTTAACGTTAAGTTCACATTATTTTACATCTAAAACACGTGTTTACAATACATTTGGGTGAATACAAAAAATAGAAAAAAAATTTGGTAAAAAATGGTGATAATTCCGCTAAATATCGTTTAAAGTCATTTGTATTGAACTAATCAAACTTTTTATATTTTTATCGTTAAGATCACATTATTTTACATCTAAAACACGTATTTACAATACATTTGGGTGAAAATAAAAGGTCGTAAAAAAATTTTGAAATACAGGTGATGAATCCGCTAAATATCGTCTTAAGTCATTTCTATTAAACTAATCATACTTTTTATATTTTTAACGTTAAGTTCACATTATTTTACATCTAAAACACGTGTTTACAATACATTTGGGTGAATACAAAAAATAGAAAAAAAATTTGGTAAAAAATGGTGATAATTCCGCTAAATATCGTTTAAAGTCATTTGTATTGAACTAATCAAACTTTTTATATTTTTATCGTTAAGATCACATTATTTTACATCTAAAACACGTATTTACAATACATTTGGGTGAATACAAAAAATAGAAAAAAAATTTGGGAATAAATTTGGTAAAAAATGGTGATAATTCCGCTAAATATCGTTTAAAGTCATTTGTATTGAACTAATCATACTTTTTATATTTTTATCGTTAAGTTCACATAATTTTACATCTAAAACACGTCTTTACAATACATTTGGATGAATATAAAAGGTCGTAAAAAAATTTTGAAATACAGGTGATGAATCCGCTAAATATCGTCTTTAGTCATTTCTATTAAACTAATCATACTTTTTATATTTTTAACGTTAAGTTCACATTATTTTACATCTAAAACACGTGTTTACAATACATTTGGGTGAATACAAAAAATAGAAAAAAAATTTGGTAAAAAATGGTGATAATTCCGCTAAATATCGTTTAAAGTCATTTGTATTGAACTAATCAAACTTTTTATATTTTTATCGTTAAGATCACATTATTTTACATCTAAAACACATATTTACAATACATTTGGGTGAATACAAAAAATAGAAAAAAAATTTGGGAAAAAATTTGGTAAAAAATGGTGATAATTCCGCTAAATATCGTTTAAAGTCATTTGTATTGAACTAATCATACTTTTTATATTTTTATCGTTAAGTTCACATTATTTTACATCTAAAACACGTATTTAAAATACATTTGGGTGAATACAAAAAATAGAAAAAAAATTTGGGAAAAAATTTGGTAAAAAATGGTGATAATTCCGCTAAATATCGTTTAAAGTCATTTGTATTGAACTAATCATACTTTTTATATTTTTATCGTTAAGTTCACATAATTTTACATCTAAAACACGTCTTTACAATACATTTGGATGAAAATCAAAGGTCGTAAAAAAATTTTGAAATACAGGTGATGAATCCGCTAAATATCGTCTTAAGTCATTTCTATTAAACTAATCATACTTTTTATATTTTTAACGTTAAGTTCACATTATTTTACATCTAAAACACGTGTTTACAATACATTTGGGTGAATACAAAAAATAGAAAAAAAATTTGGTAAAAAATGGTGATAATTCCGCTAAATATCGTTTAAAGTCATTTGTATTGAACTAATCAAACTTTTTATATTTTTATCGTTAAGATCACATTATTTTACATCTAAAACACGTATTTACAATACATTTGGGTGAATACAAAAAATAGAAAAAAAATTTGGGAAAAAATTTGGTAAAAAATGGTGATAATTCCGCTAAATATCGTTTAAAGTCATTTGTATTGAACTAATCATACTTTTTATATTTTTATCGTTAAGTTCACATTATTTTACATCTAAAACACGTATTTACAATACATTTGGGTGAATACAAAAAATAGAAAAAAAATTTTGGAAAAAATTTGGTAAAAAATGGTGATAATTCCGCTAAATATCGTTTAAAGTCATTTGTATTGAACTAATCATACTTTTTATATTTTTATCGTTAAGTTCACATTATTTTACATCTAAAACACGTATTTACAATACATTTGGGTGAATACAAAAAATAGAAAAAAAATTTGGGAAAAAATTTGGTAAAAAATGGTGATAATTCCGCTAAATATCGTTTAAAGTCATTTGTATTGAACTAATCATACTTTTTATATTTTTATCGTTAAGTTCACATAATTTTACATCTAAAACACGTCTTTACAATACATTTGGATGAATATAAAAGGTCGTAAAAAAATTTTGAAATACAGGTGATGAATCCGCTAAATATCGTCTTAAGTCATTTCTATTAAACTAATCATACTTTTTATATTTTTAACGTTAAGTTCACATTATTTTACATCTAAAACACGTGTTTACAATACATTTGGGTGAATACAAAAAATAGAAAAAAAATTTGGTAAAAAATGGTGATAATTCCGCTAAATATCGTTTAAAGTCATTTCTATTGAACTAATCAAACTTTTTATATTTTTATCGTTAAGATCACATTATTTTACATCTAAAACACGTATTTACAATACATTTGGGTGAATACAAAAAATAGAAAAAAAATTTGGGAAAAAATTTGGTAAAAAATGGTGATAATTCCGCTAAATATCGTTTAAAGTCATTTGTATTGAACTAATCATACTTTTTATATTTTTATCGTTAAGTTCACATAATTTTACATCTAAAACACGTCTTTACAATACATTTGGATGAATATAAAAGGTCGTAAAAAAATTTTGAAATACAGGTGATGAATCCGCTAAATATCGTCTTTAGTCATTTCTATTAAACTAATCATACTTTTTATATTTTTAACGTTAAGTTCACATTATTTTACATCTAAAACACGTGTTTACAATACATTTGGGTGAATACAAAAAATAGAAAAAAAATTTGGTAAAAAATGGTGATAATTCCGCTAAATATCGTTTAAAGTCATTTGTATTGAACTAATCAAACTTTTTATATTTTTATCGTTAAGATCACATTATTTTACATCTAAAACACGTATTTACAATACATTTGGGTGAATACAAAAAATAGAAAAAAAATTTGGGAAAAAATTTGGTAAAAAATGGTGATAATTCCGCTAAATATCGTTTAAAGTCATTTGTATTGAACTAATCATACTTTTTATATTTTTATCGTTAAGTTCACATTATTTTACATCTAAAACACGTATTTACAATACATTTGGGTGAATACAAAAAATAGAAAAAAAATTTGGGAAAAAATTTGGTAAAAAATGGTGATAATTCCGCTAAATATCGTTTAAAGTCATTTGTATTGAACTAATCATACTTTTTATATTTTTATCGTTAAGTTCACATAATTTTATATCTAAAACACGTCTTTACAATACATTTGGATGAAAATAAAAGGTCGTAAAAAAATTTTGAAATACAGGTGATGAATCCGCTAAATATCGTCTTAAGTCATTTCTATTAAACTAATCATACTTTTTATATTTTTAACGTTAAGTTCACATTATTTTACATCTAAAACACGTGTTTACAATACATTTGGGTGAATACAAAAAATAGAAAAAAAATTTGGTAAAAAATGGTGATAATTCCGCTAAATATCGTTTAAAGTCATTTGTATTGAACTAATCAAACTTTTTATATTTTTATCGTTAAGATCACATTATTTTACATCTAAAACACGTATTTACAATACATTTGGGTGAATACAAAAAATAGAAAAAAAATTTGGGAAAAAATTTGGTAAAAAATGGTGATAATTCCGCTAAATATCGTTTAAAGTCATTTGTATTGAACTAATCATACTTTTTATATTTTTATCGTTAAGTTCACATTATTTTACATCTAAAACACGTATTTACAATACATTTGGGTGAATACAAAAAATAGAAAAAAAATTTTGGAAAAAATTTGGTAAAAAATGGTGATAATTCCGCTAAATATCGTTTAAAGTCATTTGTATTGAACTAATCATACTTTTTATATTTTTATCGTTAAGTTCACATAATTTTACATCTAAAACACGTCTTTACAATACATTTGGATGAATATAAAAGGTCGTAAAAAAATTTTGAAATACAGGTGATGAATCCGCTAAATATCGTCTTAAGTCATTTCTATTAAACTAATCATACTTTTTATATTTTTAACGTTAAGTTCACATTATTTTACATCTAAAACACGTGTTTACAATACATTTGGGTGAATACAAAAAATAGAAAAAAAATTTGGTAAAAAATGGTGATAATTCCGCTAAATATCGTTTAAAGTCATTTCTATTGAACTAATCAAACTTTTTATATTTTTATCGTTAAGATCACATTATTTTACATCTAAAACACGTATTTACAATACATTTGGGTGAATACAAAAAATAGAAAAAAAATTTGGGAAAAAATTTGGTAAAAAATGGTGATAATTCCGCTAAATATCGTTTAAAGTCATTTGTATTGAACTAATCATACTTTTTATATTTTTATCGTTAAGTTCACATAATTTTACATCTAAAACACGTCTTTACAATACATTTGGATGAATATAAAAGGTCGTAAAAAAATTTTGAAATACAGGTGATGAATCCGCTAAATATCGTCTTTAGTCATTTCTATTAAACTAATCATACTTTTTATATTTTTAACGTTAAGTTCACATTATTTTACATCTAAAACACGTGTTTACAATACATTTGGGTGAATACAAAAAATAGAAAAAAAGTTTGGTAAAAAATGGTGATAATTCCGCTAAATATCGTTTAAAGTCATTTGTATTGAACTAATCAAACTTTTTATATTTTTATCGTTAAGATCACATTATTTTACATCTAAAACACGTATTTACAATACATTTGGGTGAATACAAAAAATAGAAAAAAAATTTGGGAAAAAATTTGGTAAAAAATGGTGATAATTCCGCTAAATATCGTTTAAAGTCATTTGTATTGAACTAATCATACTTTTTATATTTTTATCGTTAAGTTCACATTATTTTACATCTAAAACACGTATTTACAATACATTTGGGTGAATACAAAAAATAGAAAAAAAATTTGGGAAAAAATTTGGTAAAAAATGGTGATAATTCCGCTAAATATCGTTTAAAGTCATTTGTATTGAACTAATCATACTTTTTATATTTTTATCGTTAAGTTCACATAATTTTATATCTAAAACACGTCTTTACAATACATTTGGATGAAAATAAAAGGTCGTAAAAAAATTTTGAAATACAGGTGATGAATCCGCTAAATATCGTCTTAAGTCATTTCTATTAAACTAATCATACTTTTTATATTTTTAACGTTAAGTTCACATTATTTTACATCTAAAACACGTGTTTACAATACATTTGGGTGAATACAAAAAATAGAAAAAAAATTTGGTAAAAAATGGTGATAATTCCGCTAAATATCGTTTAAAGTCATTTGTATTGAACTAATCAAACTTTTTATATTTTTATCGTTAAGATCACATTATTTTACATCTAAAACACGTATTTACAATACATTTGGGTGAATACAAAAAATAGAAAAAAAATTTGGGAAAAAATTTGGTAAAAAATGGTGATAATTCCGCTAAATATCGTTTAAAGTCATTTGTATTGAACTAATCATACTTTTTATATTTTTATCGTTAAGTTCACATTATTTTACATCTAAAACACGTATTTACAATACATTTGGGTGAATACAAAAAATAGAAAAAAAATTTTGGAAAAAATTTGGTAAAAAATGGTGATAATTCCGCTAAATATCGTTTAAAGTCATTTGTATTGAACTAATCATACTTTTTATATTTTTATCGTTAAGTTCACATTATTTTACATCTAAAACACGTATTTACAATACATTTGGGTGAATACAAAAAATAGAAAAAAAATTTGGGAAAAAATTTGGTAAAAAATGGTGATAATTCCGCTAAATATCGTTTAAAGTCATTTGTATTGAACTAATCATACTTTTTATATTTTTATCGTTAAGTTCACATAATTTTACATCTAAAACACGTCTTTACAATACATTTGGATGAATATAAAAGGTCGTAAAAAAATTTTGAAATACAGGTGATGAATCCGCTAAATATCGTCTTAAGTCATTTCTATTAAACTAATCATACTTTTTATATTTTTAACGTTAAGTTCACATTATTTTACATCTAAAACACGTGTTTACAATACATTTGGGTGAATACAAAAAATAGAAAAAAAATTTGGTAAAAAATGGTGATAATTCCGCTAAATATCGTTTAAAGTCATTTCTATTGAACTAATCAAACTTTTTATATTTTTATCGTTAAGATCACATTATTTTACATCTAAAACACGTATTTACAATACATTTGGGTGAATACAAAAAATAGAAAAAAAATTTGGGAAAAAATTTGGTAAAAAATGGTGATAATTCCGCTAAATATCGTTTAAAGTCATTTGTATTGAACTAATCATACTTTTTATATTTTTATCGTTAAGTTCACATAATTTTACATCTAAAACACGTCTTTACAATACATTTGGATGAATATAAAAGGTCGTAAAAAAATTTTGAAATACAGGTGATGAATCCGCTAAATATCGTCTTTAGTCATTTCTATTAAACTAATCATACTTTTTATATTTTTAACGTTAAGTTCACATTATTTTACATCTAAAACACGTGTTTACAATACATTTGGGTGAATACAAAAAATAGAAAAAAAATTTGGTAAAAAATGGTGATAATTCCGCTAAATATCGTTTAAAGTCATTTGTATTGAACTAATCAAACTTTTTATATTTTTATCGTTAAGATCACATTATTTTACATCTAAAACACGTATTTACAATACATTTGGGTGAATACAAAAAATAGAAAAAAAATTTGGGAAAAAATTTGGTAAAAAATGGTGATAATTCCGCTAAATATCGTTTAAAGTCATTTGTATTGAACTAATCATACTTTTTATATTTTTATCGTTAAGTTCACATTATTTTACATCTAAAACACGTATTTACAATACATTTGGGTGAATACAAAAAATAGAAAAAAAATTTGGGAAAAAATTTGGTAAAAAATGGTGATAATTCCGCTAAATATCGTTTAAAGTCATTTGTATTGAACTAATCATACTTTTTATATTTTTATCGTTAAGTTCACATAATTTTATATCTAAAACACGTCTTTACAATACATTTGGATGAAAATAAAAGGTCGTAAAAAAATTTTGAAATACAGGTGATGAATCCGCTAAATATCGTCTTAAGTCATTTCTATTAAACTAATCATACTTTTTATATTTTTAACGTTAAGTTCACATTATTTTACATCTAAAACACGTGTTTACAATACATTTGGGTGAATACAAAAAATAGAAAAAAAATTTGGTAAAAAATGGTGATAATTCCGCTAAATATCGTTTAAAGTCATTTGTATTGAACTAATCAAACTTTTTATATTTTTATCGTTAAGATCACATTATTTTACATCTAAAACACGTATTTACAATACATTTGGGTGAATACAAAAAATAGAAAAAAAATTTGGGAAAAAATTTGGTAAAAAATGGTGATAATTCCGCTAAATATCGTTTAAAGTCATTTGTATTGAACTAATCATACTTTTTATATTTTTATCGTTAAGTTCACATTATTTTACATCTAAAACACGTATTTACAATACATTTGGGTGAATACAAAAAATAGAAAAAAAATTTTGGAAAAAATTTGGTAAAAAATGGTGATAATTCCGCTAAATATCGTTTAAAGTCATTTGTATTGAACTAATCATACTTTTTATATTTTTATCGTTAAGTTCACATTATTTTACATCTAAAACACGTCTTTACAATACATTTGGGTGAATATAAAAGGTCGTAAAAAAACTTTGAAATACAGGTGATGAATCCGCTAAATATCGTCTTAAGTCATTTCTATTAAACTAATCATACTTTTTATATTTTTATCGTTAAGTTCACATTATTTTACATCTAAAACACGTATTTACAATACATTTGGGTGAATACAAAAAATAGAAAAAAAATTTTGGAAAAAATTTGGTAAAAAATGGTGATAATTCCGCTAAGTATCGTTTAAAGTCATTTGTATTGAACTAATCATACTTTTTATATTTTTATCGTTAAGTTCACATTATTTTACATCTAAAACACGTATTTACAATACATTTGGGTGAATACAAAAAATAGATAAAAAATTTGGGAAAAAATTTGGTAAAAAATGGTGATAATTCCGCTAAATATCGTTTAAAGTCATTTGTATTGAACTAATCATACTTTTTATATTTTTATCGTTAAGTTCACATTATTTTACATCTAAAACAAGTATTTACAATACATTTGGGTGAATACAAAAAATAGAAAAAAAATTTGGGAAAAAATGGTGATAATTCCGCTAAATATCGTTTAAAGTCATTTGTATTGAACTAATCATACTTTTTATATTTTTATCGTTAAGTTCACATAATTTTACATCTAAAACACGTCTTTACAATACATTTGGGTGAATATAAATGGTCGTAAAAAAATTTTGAAATACAGGTTATGAATCCGCTAAATATCGTCTTAAGTCATTTCTATTAAACTAATCATACTTTTTATATTTTTAACGTTAAGTTCACATTATTTTACATCTAAAACACGTGTTTACAATACATTTGGGTGAATACAAAAAATAGAAAAAAAATTTGGTAAAAAATGGTGATAATTCCGCTAAATATCGTTTAAAGTCATTTGTATTGAACTAATCATACTTTTTATATTTTTATCGTTAAGTTCACATTATTTTACATCTAAAACACGTATTTACAATACATTTGGGTGAATACAAAAAATAGAAAAAAAATTTGGGAAAAAATTTGGTAAAAAATGGTGATAATTCCGCTAAATATCGTTTAAAGTCATTTGTATTGAACTAATCATACTTTTTATATTTTTATCGTTAAGTTCACATTATTTTACATCTAAAACACGTATTTACAATACATTTGGGTGAATACAAAAAATAGAAAAAAAATTTGGGAAAAAATTTGGTAAAAAATGGTGATAATTCCGCTAAATATCGTTTAAAGTCATTTGTATTGAACTAATCATACTTTTTATATTTTTATCGTTAAGTTCACATAATTTTATATCTAAAACACGTCTTTACAATACATTTGGATGAAAATAAAAGGTCGTAAAAAAATTTTGAAATACAGGTGATGAATCCGCTAAATATCGTCTTAAGTCATTTCTATTAAACTAATCATACTTTTTATATTTTTAACGTTAAGTTCACATTATTTTACATCTAAAACACGTGTTTACAATACATTTGGGTGAATACAAAAAATAGAAAAAAAATTTGGTAAAAAATGGTGATAATTCCGCTAAATATCGTTTAAAGTCATTTGTATTGAACTAATCAAACTTTTTATATTTTTATCGTTAAGATCACATTATTTTACATCTAAAACACGTATTTACAATACATTTGGGTGAATACAAAAAATAGAAAAAAAATTTGGGAAAAAATTTGGTAAAAAATGGTGATAATTCCGCTAAATATCGTTTAAAGTCATTTGTATTGAACTAATCATACTTTTTATATTTTTATCGTTAAGTTCACATTATTTTACATCTAAAACACGTATTTACAATACATTTGGGTGAATACAAAAAATAGAAAAAAAATTTGGGAAAAAATTTGGTAAAAAATGGTGATAATTCCGCTAAATATCGTTTAAAGTCATTTGTATTGAACTAATCATACTTTTTATATTTTTATCGTTAAGTTCACATAATTTTACATCTAAAACACGTCTTTACAATACATTTGGATGAAAATAAAAGGTCGTAAAAAAATTTTGAAATACAGGTGATGAATCCGCTAAATATCGTCTTAAGTCATTTCTATTAAACTAATCATACTTTTTATATTTTTAACGTTAAGTTCACATTATTTTACATCTAAAACACGTGTTTACAATACATTTGGGTGAATACAAAAAATAGAAAAAAAATTTGGTAAAAAATGGTGATAATTCCGCTAAATATCGTTTAAAGTCATTTGTATTGAACTAATCAAACTTTTTATATTTTTATCGTTAAGATCACATTATTTTACATCTAAAACACGTATTTACAATACATTTGGGTGAATACAAAAAATAGAAAAAAAATTTGGGAAAAAATTTGGTAAAAAATGGTGATAATTCCGCTAAATATCGTTTAAAGTCATTTGTATTGAACTAATCATACTTTTTATATTTTTATCGTTAAGTTCACATAATTTTACATCTAAAACACGTCTTTACAATACATTTGGATGAATATAAAAGGTCGTAAAAAAATTTTGAAATACAGGTGATGAATCCGCTAAATATCGTCTTTAGTCATTTCTATTAAACTAATCATACTTTTTATATTTTTAACGTTAAGTTCACATTATTTTACATCTAAAACACGTGTTTACAATACATTTGGGTGAATACAAAAAATAGAAAAAAAATTTGGTAAAAAATGGTGATAATTCCGCTAAATATCGTTTAAAGTCATTTGTATTGAACTAATCAAACTTTTTATATTTTTATCGTTAAGATCACATTATTTTACATCTAAAACACGTATTTACAATACATTTGGGTGAATACAAAAAATAGAAAAAAAATTTGGGAAAAAATTTGGTAAAAAATGGTGATAATTCCGCTAAATATCGTTTAAAGTCATTTGTATTGAACTAATCATACTTTTTATATTTTTATCGTTAAGTTCACATTATTTTACATCTAAAACACGTATTTAAAATACATTTGGGTGAATACAAAAAATAGAAAAAAAATTTGGGAAAAAATTTGGTAAAAAATGGTGATAATTCCGCTAAATATCGTTTAAAGTCATTTGTATTGAACTAATCATACTTTTTATATTTTTATCGTTAAGTTCACATAATTTTACATCTAAAACACGTCTTTACAATACATTTGGATGAAAATAAAAGGTCGTAAAAAAATTTTGAAATACAGGTGATGAATCCGCTAAATATCGTCTTAAGTCATTTCTATTAAACTAATCATACTTTTTATATTTTTAACGTTAAGTTCACATTATTTTACATCTAAAACA
Organism: Diuraphis noxia; assembly: GCF_037042655.1. Lineage (NCBI taxonomy): Eukaryota > Metazoa > Arthropoda > Insecta > Hemiptera > Aphididae > Diuraphis > Diuraphis noxia. The sequence continues at coordinate 3,094,243 of NW_028301713.1, read as the reverse complement.
CGTGTTTACAATACATTTGGGTGAATACAAAAAATAGAAAAAAAATTTGGTAAAAAATGGTGATAATTCCGCTAAATATCGTTTAAAGTCATTTGTATTGAACTAATCAAACTTTTTATATTTTTATCGTTAAGATCACATTATTTTACATCTAAAACACGTATTTACAATACATTTGGGTGAATACAAAAAATAGAAAAAAAATTTGGGAAAAAATTTGGTAAAAAATGGTGATAATTCCGCTAAATATCGTTTAAAGTCATTTGTATTGAACTAATCATACTTTTTATATTTTTATCGTTAAGTTCACATTATTTTACATCTAAAACACGTATTTACAATACATTTGGGTGAATACAAAAAATAGAAAAAAAATTTTGGAAAAAATTTGGTAAAAAATGGTGATAATTCCGCTAAATATCGTTTAAAGTCATTTGTATTGAACTAATCATACTTTTTATATTTTTATCGTTAAGTTCACATTATTTTACATCTAAAACACGTATTTACAATACATTTGGGTGAATACAAAAAATAGAAAAAAAATTTGGGAAAAAATTTGGTAAAAAATGGTGATAATTCCGCTAAATATCGTTTAAAGTCATTTGTATTGAACTAATCATACTTTTTATATTTTTATCGTTAAGTTCACATAATTTTACATCTAAAACACGTCTTTACAATACATTTGGATGAATATAAAAGGTCGTAAAAAAATTTTGAAATACAGGTGATGAATCCGCTAAATATCGTCTTAAGTCATTTCTATTAAACTAATCATACTTTTTATATTTTTAACGTTAAGTTCACATTATTTTACATCTAAAACACGTGTTTACAATACATTTGGGTGAATACAAAAAATAGAAAAAAAATTTGGTAAAAAATGGTGATAATTCCGCTAAATATCGTTTAAAGTCATTTGTATTGAACTAATCAAACTTTTTATATTTTTATCGTTAAGATCACATTATTTTACATCTAAAACACGTATTTACAATACATTTGGGTGAATACAAAAAATAGAAAAAAAATTTGGGAAAAAATTTGGTAAAAAATGGTGATAATTCCGCTAAATATCGTTTAAAGTCATTTGTATTGAACTAATCATACTTTTTATATTTTTATCGTTAAGTTCACATTATTTTACATCTAAAACACGTATTTACAATACATTTGGGTGAATACAAAAAATAGAAAAAAAATTTGGGAAAAAATTTGGTAAAAAATGGTGATAATTCCGCTAAATATCGTTTAAAGTCATTTGTATTGAACTAATCATACTTTTTATATTTTTATCGTTAAGTTCACATAATTTTATATCTAAAACACGTCTTTACAATACATTTGGATGAAAATAAAAGGTCGTAAAAAAATTTTGAAATACAGGTGATGAATCCGCTAAATATCGTCTTAAGTCATTTCTATTAAACTAATCATACTTTTTATATTTTTAACGTTAAGTTCACATTATTTTACATCTAAAACACGTGTTTACAATACATTTGGGTGAATACAAAAAATAGAAAAAAAATTTGGTAAAAAATGGTGATAATTCCGCTAAATATCGTTTAAAGTCATTTGTATTGAACTAATCAAACTTTTTATATTTTTATCGTTAAGATCACATTATTTTACATCTAAAACACGTATTTACAATACATTTGGGTGAATACAAAAAATAGAAAAAAAATTTGGGAAAAAATTTGGTAAAAAATGGTGATAATTCCGCTAAATATCGTTTAAAGTCATTTGTATTGAACTAATCATACTTTTTATATTTTTATCGTTAAGTTCACATTATTTTACATCTAAAACACGTATTTACAATACATTTGGGTGAATACAAAAAATAGAAAAAAAATTTTGGAAAAAATTTGGTAAAAAATGGTGATAATTCCGCTAAATATCGTTTAAAGTCATTTGTATTGAACTAATCATACTTTTTATATTTTTATCGTTAAGTTCACATTATTTTACATCTAAAACACGTCTTTACAATACATTTGGGTGAATATAAAAGGTCGTAAAAAAACTTTGAAATACAGGTGATGAATCCGCTAAATATCGTCTTAAGTCATTTCTATTAAACTAATCATACTTTTTATATTTTTATCGTTAAGTTCACATTATTTTACATCTAAAACACGTATTTACAATACATTTGGGTGAATACAAAAAATAGAAAAAAAATTTTGGAAAAAATTTGGTAAAAAATGGTGATAATTCCGCTAAGTATCGTTTAAAGTCATTTGTATTGAACTAATCATACTTTTTATATTTTTATCGTTAAGTTCACATTATTTTACATCTAAAACACGTATTTACAATACATTTGGGTGAATACAAAAAATAGATAAAAAATTTGGGAAAAAATTTGGTAAAAAATGGTGATAATTCCGCTAAATATCGTTTAAAGTCATTTGTATTGAACTAATCATACTTTTTATATTTTTATCGTTAAGTTCACATTATTTTACATCTAAAACAAGTATTTACAATACATTTGGGTGAATACAAAAAATAGAAAAAAAATTTGGGAAAAAATGGTGATAATTCCGCTAAATATCGTTTAAAGTCATTTGTATTGAACTAATCATACTTTTTATATTTTTATCGTTAAGTTCACATAATTTTACATCTAAAACACGTCTTTACAATACATTTGGGTGAATATAAATGGTCGTAAAAAAATTTTGAAATACAGGTTATGAATCCGCTAAATATCGTCTTAAGTCATTTCTATTAAACTAATCATACTTTTTATATTTTTAACGTTAAGTTCACATTATTTTACATCTAAAACACGTGTTTACAATACATTTGGGTGAATACAAAAAATAGAAAAAAAATTTGGTAAAAAATGGTGATAATTCCGCTAAATATCGTTTAAAGTCATTTGTATTGAACTAATCATACTTTTTATATTTTTATCGTTAAGTTCACATTATTTTACATCTAAAACACGTATTTACAATACATTTGGGTGAATACAAAAAATAGAAAAAAAATTTGGGAAAAAATTTGGTAAAAAATGGTGATAATTCCGCTAAATATCGTTTAAAGTCATTTGTATTGAACTAATCATACTTTTTATATTTTTATCGTTAAGTTCACATTATTTTACATCTAAAACACGTATTTACAATACATTTGGGTGAATACAAAAAATAGAAAAAAAATTTGGGAAAAAATTTGGTAAAAAATGGTGATAATTCCGCTAAATATCGTTTAAAGTCATTTGTATTGAACTAATCATACTTTTTATATTTTTATCGTTAAGTTCACATAATTTTATATCTAAAACACGTCTTTACAATACATTTGGATGAAAATAAAAGGTCGTAAAAAAATTTTGAAATACAGGTGATGAATCCGCTAAATATCGTCTTAAGTCATTTCTATTAAACTAATCATACTTTTTATATTTTTAACGTTAAGTTCACATTATTTTACATCTAAAACACGTGTTTACAATACATTTGGGTGAATACAAAAAATAGAAAAAAAATTTGGTAAAAAATGGTGATAATTCCGCTAAATATCGTTTAAAGTCATTTGTATTGAACTAATCAAACTTTTTATATTTTTATCGTTAAGATCACATTATTTTACATCTAAAACACGTATTTACAATACATTTGGGTGAATACAAAAAATAGAAAAAAAATTTGGGAAAAAATTTGGTAAAAAATGGTGATAATTCCGCTAAATATCGTTTAAAGTCATTTGTATTGAACTAATCATACTTTTTATATTTTTATCGTTAAGTTCACATTATTTTACATCTAAAACACGTATTTACAATACATTTGGGTGAATACAAAAAATAGAAAAAAAATTTGGGAAAAAATTTGGTAAAAAATGGTGATAATTCCGCTAAATATCGTTTAAAGTCATTTGTATTGAACTAATCATACTTTTTATATTTTTATCGTTAAGTTCACATAATTTTACATCTAAAACACGTCTTTACAATACATTTGGATGAAAATAAAAGGTCGTAAAAAAATTTTGAAATACAGGTGATGAATCCGCTAAATATCGTCTTAAGTCATTTCTATTAAACTAATCATACTTTTTATATTTTTAACGTTAAGTTCACATTATTTTACATCTAAAACACGTGTTTACAATACATTTGGGTGAATACAAAAAATAGAAAAAAAATTTGGTAAAAAATGGTGATAATTCCGCTAAATATCGTTTAAAGTCATTTGTATTGAACTAATCAAACTTTTTATATTTTTATCGTTAAGATCACATTATTTTACATCTAAAACACGTATTTACAATACATTTGGGTGAATACAAAAAATAGAAAAAAAATTTGGGAAAAAATTTGGTAAAAAATGGTGATAATTCCGCTAAATATCGTTTAAAGTCATTTGTATTGAACTAATCATACTTTTTATATTTTTATCGTTAAGTTCACATAATTTTACATCTAAAACACGTCTTTACAATACATTTGGATGAATATAAAAGGTCGTAAAAAAATTTTGAAATACAGGTGATGAATCCGCTAAATATCGTCTTTAGTCATTTCTATTAAACTAATCATACTTTTTATATTTTTAACGTTAAGTTCACATTATTTTACATCTAAAACACGTGTTTACAATACATTTGGGTGAATACAAAAAATAGAAAAAAAATTTGGTAAAAAATGGTGATAATTCCGCTAAATATCGTTTAAAGTCATTTGTATTGAACTAATCAAACTTTTTATATTTTTATCGTTAAGATCACATTATTTTACATCTAAAACACGTATTTACAATACATTTGGGTGAATACAAAAAATAGAAAAAAAATTTGGGAAAAAATTTGGTAAAAAATGGTGATAATTCCGCTAAATATCGTTTAAAGTCATTTGTATTGAACTAATCATACTTTTTATATTTTTATCGTTAAGTTCACATTATTTTACATCTAAAACACGTATTTAAAATACATTTGGGTGAATACAAAAAATAGAAAAAAAATTTGGGAAAAAATTTGGTAAAAAATGGTGATAATTCCGCTAAATATCGTTTAAAGTCATTTGTATTGAACTAATCATACTTTTTATATTTTTATCGTTAAGTTCACATAATTTTACATCTAAAACACGTCTTTACAATACATTTGGATGAAAATAAAAGGTCGTAAAAAAATTTTGAAATACAGGTGATGAATCCGCTAAATATCGTCTTAAGTCATTTCTATTAAACTAATCATACTTTTTATATTTTTAACGTTAAGTTCACATTATTTTACATCTAAAACACGTGTTTACAATACATTTGGGTGAATACAAAAAATAGAAAAAAAATTTGGTAAAAAATGGTGATAATTCCGCTAAATATCGTTTAAAGTCATTTGTATTGAACTAATCAAACTTTTTATATTTTTATCGTTAAGATCACATTATTTTACATCTAAAACACGTATTTACAATACATTTGGGTGAATACAAAAAATAGAAAAAAAATTTGGGAAAAAATTTGGTAAAAAATGGTGATAATTCCGCTAAATATCGTTTAAAGTCATTTGTATTGAACTAATCATACTTTTTATATTTTTATCGTTAAGTTCACATTATTTTACATCTAAAACACGTATTTACAATACATTTGGGTGAATACAAAAAATAGAAAAAAAATTTTGGAAAAAATTTGGTAAAAAATGGTGATAATTCCGCTAAATATCGTTTAAAGTCATTTGTATTGAACTAATCATACTTTTTATATTTTTATCGTTAAGTTCACATTATTTTACATCTAAAACACGTGTTTACAATACATTTGGGTGAATACAAAAAATAGAAAAAAAATTTGGTAAAAAATGGTGATAATTCCGCTAAATATCGTTTAAAGTCATTTCTATTGAACTAATCAAACTTTTTATATTTTTATCGTTAAGATCACATTATTTTACATCTAAAACACGTATTTACAATACATTTGGGTGAATACAAAAAATAGAAAAAAAATTTGGGAAAAAATTTGGTAAAAAATGGTGATAATTCCGCTAAATATCGTTTAAAGTCATTTGTATTGAACTAATCATACTTTTTATATTTTTATCGTTAAGTTCACATAATTTTACATCTAAAACACGTCTTTACAATACATTTGGATGAATATAAAAGGTCGTAAAAAAATTTTGAAATACAGGTGATGAATCCGCTAAATATCGTCTTTAGTCATTTCTATTAAACTAATCATACTTTTTATATTTTTAACGTTAAGTTCACATTATTTTACATCTAAAACACGTGTTTACAATACATTTGGGTGAATACAAAAAATAGAAAAAAAATTTGGTAAAAAATGGTGATAATTCCGCTAAATATCGTTTAAAGTCATTTGTATTGAACTAATCAAACTTTTTATATTTTTATCGTTAAGATCACATTATTTTACATCTAAAACACGTATTTACAATACATTTGGGTGAATACAAAAAATAGAAAAAAAATTTGGGAAAAAATTTGGTAAAAAATGGTGATAATTCCGCTAAATATCGTTTAAAGTCATTTGTATTGAACTAATCATACTTTTTATATTTTTATCGTTAAGTTCACATTATTTTACATCTAAAACACGTATTTACAATACATTTGGGTGAATACAAAAAATAGAAAAAAAATTTGGGAAAAAATTTGGTAAAAAATGGTGATAATTCCGCTAAATATCGTTTAAAGTCATTTGTATTGAACTAATCATACTTTTTATATTTTTATCGTTAAGTTCACATAATTTTATATCTAAAACACGTCTTTACAATACATTTGGATGAAAATAAAAGGTCGTAAAAAAATTTTGAAATACAGGTGATGAATCCGCTAAATATCGTCTTAAGTCATTTCTATTAAACTAATCATACTTTTTATATTTTTAACGTTAAGTTCACATTATTTTACATCTAAAACACGTGTTTACAATACATTTGGGTGAATACAAAAAATAGAAAAAAAATTTGGTAAAAAATGGTGATAATTCCGCTAAATATCGTTTAAAGTCATTTGTATTGAACTAATCAAACTTTTTATATTTTTATCGTTAAGATCACATTATTTTACATCTAAAACACGTATTTACAATACATTTGGGTGAATACAAAAAATAGAAAAAAAATTTGGGAATAAATTTGGTAAAAAATGGTGATAATTCCGCTAAATATCGTTTAAAGTCATTTGTATTGAACTAATCATACTTTTTATATTTTTATCGTTAAGTTCACATTATTTTACATCTAAAACACGTATTTACAATACATTTGGGTGAATACAAAAAATAGAAAAAAAATTTTGGAAAAAATTTGGTAAAAAATGGTGATAATTCCGCTAAATATCGTTTAAAGTCATTTGTATTGAACTAATCATACTTTTTATATTTTTATCGTTAAGTTCACATTATTTTACATCTAAAACACGTCTTTACAATACATTTGGGTGAATATAAAAGGTCGTAAAAAAACTTTGAAATACAGGTGATGAATCCGCTAAATATCGTCTTAAGTCATTTCTATTAAACTAATCATACTTTTTATATTTTTATCGTTAAGTTCACATTATTTTACATCTAAAACACGTATTTACAATACATTTGGGTGAATACAAAAAATAGAAAAAAAATTTCGGAAAAAATTTGGTAAAAAATGGTGATAATTCCGCTAAGTATCGTTTAAAGTCATTTGTATTGAACTAATCATACTTTTTATATTTTTATCGTTAAGTTCACATTATTTTACATCTAAAACACGTATTTACAATACATTTGGGTGAATACAAAAAATAGATAAAAAATTTGGGAAAAAATTTGGTAAAAAATGGTGATAATTCCGCTAAATATCGTTTAAAGTCATTTGTATTGAACTAATCATACTTTTTATATTTTTATCGTTAAGTTCACATTATTTTACATCTAAAACAAGTATTTACAATACATTTGGGTGAATACAAAAAATAGAAAAAAAATTTGGGAAAAAATGGTGATAATTCCGCTAAATATCGTTTAAAGTCATTTGTATTGAACTAATCATACTTTTTATATTTTTATCGTTAAGTTCACATAATTTTACATCTAAAACACGTCTTTACAATACATTTGGGTGAATATAAATGGTCGTAAAAAAATTTTGAAATACAGGTTATGAATCCGCTAAATATCGTCTTAAGTCATTTCTATTAAACTAATCATACTTTTTATATTTTTAACGTTAAGTTCACATTATTTTACATCTAAAACACGTGTTTACAATACATTTGGGTGAATACAAAAAATAGAAAAAAAATTTGGTAAAAAATGGTGATAATTCCGCTAAATATCGTTTAAAGTCATTTGTATTGAACTAATCATACTTTTTATATTTTTATCGTTAAGTTCACATTATTTTACATCTAAAACACGTATTTACAATACATTTGGGTGAATACAAAAAATAGAAAAAAAATTTGGGAAAAAATTTGGTAAAAAATGGTGATAATTCCGCTAAATATCGTTTAAAGTCATTTGTATTGAACTAATCATACTTTTTATATTTTTATCGTTAAGTTCACATTATTTTACATCTAAAACACGGATTTACAATACATTTGGGTGAATATAAAAGGTCGTAAAAAAATTTTGAAATACAGGTGATGAATCCGCTAAATATCGTCTTAAGTCATTTCTATTAAACTAATCATACTTTTTATATTTTTAACGTTAAGTTCACATTATTTTACATCTAAAACACGTGTTTACAATACATTTGGGTGAATACAAAAAATAGAAAAAAAATTTGGGAAAAAATTGGGTAAAAAATGGTGATAATTCCGCTAAATATCGTTTAAAGTCATTTGTATTGAACTAATCATACTTTTTATATTTTTACCGTTAAGTTCACATTATTTTACATCTAAAACACGTATTTACAATACATTTGGGTGAATACAAAAAATAGATAAAAAATTTGGTAAAAAATGGTGATAATTCCGCTAAATATCGTTTAAAGTCATTTGTATTGAACTAATCATACTTTTTATATTTTTATCGTTAAGTTCACACTATTTTACATCTAAAACACGTCTTTACAATACATTTGGATGAATATAAAAGGTCGTAAAAAAATTTTGAAATACAGGTGATGAATCCGCTAAATATCGTCTTTAGTCATTTCTATTAAACTAATCATACTTTTTATATTTTTAACGTTAAGTTCACATTATTTTACATCTAAAACACGTGTTTACAATACATTTGGGTGAATACAAAAAATAGAAAAAAAATTTGGTAAAAAATGGTGATAATTCCGCTAAATATCGTTTAAAGTCATTTGTATTGAACTAATCAAACTTTTTATATTTTTATCGTTAAGATCACATTATTTTACATCTAAAACACGTATTTACAATACATTTGGGTGAATACAAAAAATAGAAAAAAAATTTGGGAAAAAATTTGGTAAAAAATGGTGATAATTCCGCTAAATATCGTTTAAAGTCATTTGTATTGAACTAATCATACTTTTTATATTATTATCGTTAAGTTCACATTATTTTACATCTAAAACACGTATTTACAATACATTTGGGTGAATACAAAAAATAGAAAAAAAATTTGGGAAAAAATTTGGTAAAAAATGGTGATAATTCCGCTAAATATCGTTTAAAGTCATTTGTATTGAACTAATCATACTTTTTATATTTTTATCGTTAAGTTCACATAATTTTACATCTAAAACACGTCTTTACAATACATTTGGATGAAAATAAAAGGTCGTAAAAAAATTTTGAAATACAGGTGATGAATCCGCTAAATATCGTCTTAAGTCATTTCTATTAAACTAATCATACTTTTTATATTTTTAACGTTAAGTTCACATTATTTTACATCTAAAACACGTGTTTACAATACATTTGGGTGAATACAAAAAATAGAAAAAAAATTTGGTAAAAAATGGTGATAATTCCGCTAAATATCGTTTAAAGTCATTTGTATTGAACTAATCAAACTTTTTATATTTTTATCGTTAAGATCACATTATTTTACATCTAAAACACGTCTTTACAATACATTTGGGTGAATATAAAAGGTCGTAAAAAAACTTTGAAATACAGGTGATGAATCCGCTAAATATCGTCTTAAGTCATTTCTATTAAACTAATCATACTTTTTATATTTTTATCGTTAAGTTCACATTATTTTACATCTAAAACACGTATTTACAATACATTTGGCTGAATACAAAAAATAGAAAAAAAATTTTGGAAAAAATTTGGTAAAAAATGGTGATAATTCCGCTAAGTATCGTTTAAAGTCATTTGTATTGAACTAATCATACTTTTTATATTTTTATCGTTATGTTCACATTATTTTACATCTAAAACACGTATTTACAATACATTTGGGTGAATACAAAAAATAGATAAAAAATTTGGGAAAAAATTTGGTAAAAAATGGTGATAATTCCGCTAAATATCGTTTAAAGTCATTTGTATTGAACTAATCATACTTTTTATATTTTTATCGTTAAGTTCACATTATTTTACATCTAAAACAAGTATTTACAATACATTTGGGTGAATACAAAAAATAGAAAAAAAATTTGGGAAAAAATGGTGATAATTCCGCTAAATATCGTTTAAAGTCATTTGTATTGAACTAATCATACTTTTTATATTTTTATCGTTAAGTTCACATAATTTTACATCTAAAACACGTCTTTACAATACATTTGGGTGAATATAAATGGTCGTAAAAAAATTTTGAAATACAGGTGATGAATCCGCTAAATATCGTCTTAAGTCATTTCTATTAAACTAATCATACTTTTTATATTTTTAACGTTAAGTTCACATTATTTTACATCTAAAACACGTGTTTACAATACATTTGGGTGAATACAAAAAATAGAAAAAAAATTTGGGAAAAAATTGGGTAAAAAATGGTGATAATTCCGCTAAATATCGTTTAAAGTCATTTGTATTGAACTAATCATACTTTTTATATTTTTATCGTTAAGTTCACATTATTTTACATCTAAAACACGTATTTACAATACATTTGGGTGAATACAAAAAATAGATAAAAAATTTGGTAAAAAATGGTGATAATTCCGCTAAATATCGTTTAAAGTCATTTGTATTGAACTAATCATACTTTTTATATTTTTATCGTTAAGTTCACACTATTTTACATCTAAAACACGTCTTTACAATACATTTGGATGAATATAAAAGGTCGTAAAAAAATTTTGAAATACAGGTGATGAATCCGCTAAATATCGTCTTTAGTCATTTCTATTAAACTAATCATACTTTTTATATTTTTAACGTTAAGTTCACATTATTTTACATCTAAAACACGTGTTTACAATACATTTGGGTGAATACAAAAAATAGAAAAAAAATTTGGTAAAAAATGGTGATAATTCCGCTAAATATCGTTTAAAGTCATTTGTATTGAACTAATCAAACTTTTTATATTTTTATCGTTAAGATCACATTATTTTACATCTAAAACACGTATTTACAATACATTTGGGTGAATACAAAAAATAGAAAAAAAATTTGGGAAAAAATTTGGTAAAAAATGGTGATAATTCCGCTAAATATCGTTTAAAGTCATTTGTATTGAACTAATCATACTTTTTATATTTTTATCGTTAAGTTCACATTATTTTACATCTAAAACACGTCTTTACAATACATTTGGGTGAATATAAAAGGTCGTAAAAAAACTTTGAAATACAGGTGATGAATCCGCTAAATATCGTCTTAAGTCATTTCTATTAAACTAATCATACTTTTTATATTTTTATCGTTAAGTTCACATTATTTTACATCTAAAACACGTATTTACAATACATTTGGGTGAATACAAAAAATAGAAAAAAAATTTTGGAAAAAATTTGGTAAAAAATGGTGATAATTCCGCTAAGTATCGTTTAAAGTCATTTGTATTGAACTAATCATACTTTTTATATTTTTATCGTTAAGTTCACATTATTTTACATCTAAAACACGTATTTATAATACATTTGGGTGAATACAAAAAATAGATAAAAAATTTGGGAAAAAATTTGGTAAAAAATGGTGATAATTCCGCTAAATATCGTTTAAAGTCATTTGTATTGAACTAATCATACTTTTTATATTTTTATCGTTAAGTTCACATTATTTTACATCTAAAACAAGTATTTACAATACATTTGGGTGAATACAAAAAATAGAAAAAAAATTTGGTAAAAAATGGTGATAATTCCGCTAAATATCGTTTAAAGTCATTTGTATTGAACTAATCATACTTTTTATATTTTTATCGTTAAGTTCACATTATTTTACATCTAAAACACGTATTTACAATACATTTGGGTGAATACAAAAAATAGAAAAAAAATTTGGGAAAAAATTTGGTAAAAAATGGTGATAATTCCGCTAAATATCGTTTAAAGTCATTTGTATTGAACTAATCATACTTTTTATATTTTTATCGTTAAGTTCACATTATTTTACATCTAAAACACGTATTTACAATACATTTGGGTGAATATAAAAGGTCGTAAAAAAATTTTGAAATACAGGTGATGAATCCGCTAAATATCGTCTTAAGTCATTTCTATTAAACTAATCATACTTTTTATATTTTTAACGTTAAGTTCACATTATTTTACATCTAAAACACGTGTTTACAATACATTTGGGTGAATACAAAAAATAGAAAAAAAATTTGGGAAAAAATTGGGTAAAAAATGGTGATAATTCCGCTAAATATCGTTTAAAGTCATTTGTATTGAACTAATCATACTTTTTATATTTTTATCGTTAAGTTCACATTATTTTACATCTAAAACACGTATTTACAATACATTTGGGTGAATACAAAAAATAGATAAAAAATTTGGTAAAAAATGGTGATAATTCCGCTAAATATCGTTTAAAGTCATTTGTATTGAACTAATCATACTTTTTATATTTTTATCGTTAAGTTCACACTATTTTACATCTAAAACACGTCTTTACAATACATTTGGATGAATATAAAAGGTCGTAAAAAAATTTTGAAATACAGGTGATGAATCCGCTAAATATCGTCTTTAGTCATTTCTATTAAACTAATCATACTATTTATATTTTTAACGTTAAGTTCACATTATTTTACATCTAAAACACGTGTTTACAATACATTTGGGTGAATACAAAAAATAGAAAAAAAATTTGGTAAAAAATGGTGATAATTCCGCTAAATATCGTTTAAAGTCATTTGTATTGAACTAATCAAACTTTTTATATTTTTATCGTTAAGATCACATTATTTTACATCTAAAACACGTATTTACAATACATTTGGGTGAATACAAAAAATAGAAAAAAAATTTGGGAAAAAATTTGGTAAAAAATGGTGATAATTCCGCTAAATATCGTTTAAAGTCATTTGTATTGAACTAATCATACTTTTTATATTTTTATCGTTAAGTTCACATTATTTTACATCTAAAACACGTATTTACAATACATTTGGGTGAATACAAAAAATAGAAAAAAAATTTGGGAAAAAATTTGGTAAAAAATGGTGATAATTCCGCTAAATATCGTTTAAAGTCATTTGTATTGAACTAATCATACTTTTTATATTTTTATCGTTAAGTTCACATAATTTTACATCTAAAACACGTCTTTACAATACATTTGGATGAAAATAAAAGGTCGTAAAAAAATTTTGAAATACAGGTGATGAATCCGCTAAATATCGTCTTAAGTCATTTCTATTAAACTAATCATACTTTTTATATTTTTAACGTTAAGTTCACATTATTTTACATCTAAAACACGTGTTTACAATACATTTGGGTGAATACAAAAAATAGAAAAAAAATTTGGTAAAAAATGGTGATAATTCCGCTAAATATCGTTTAAAGTCATTTGTATTGAACTAATCAAACTTTTTATATTTTTATCGTTAAGATCACATTATTTTACATCTAAAACACGTATTTACAATACATTTGGGTGAATACAAAAAATAGAAAAAAAATTTGGGAAAAAATTTGGTAAAAAATGGTGATAATTCCGCTAAATATCGTTTAAAGTCATTTGTATTGAACTAATCATACTTTTTATATTTTTATCGTTAAGTTCACATTATTTTACATCTAAAACACGTATTTACAATACATTTGGGTGAATACAAAAAATAGAAAAAAAATTTTGGAAAAAATTTGGTAAAAAATGGTGATAATTCCGCTAAATATCGTTTAAAGTCATTTGTATTGAACTAATCATACTTTTTATATTTTTATCGTTAAGTTCACATTATTTTACATCTAAAACACGTCTTTACAATACATTTGGGTGAATATAAAAGGTCGTAAAAAAACTTTGAAATACAGGTGATGAATCCGCTAAATATCGTCTTAAGTCATTTCTATTAAACTAATCATACTTTTTATATTTTTATCGTTAAGTTCACATTATTTTACATCTAAAACACGTATTTACAATACATTTGGGTGAATACAAAAAATAGAAAAAAAATTTTGGAAAAAATTTGGTAAAAAATGGTGATAATTCCGCTAAGTATCGTTTAAAGTCATTTGTATTGAACTAATCATACTTTTTATATTTTTATCGTTAAGTTCACATTATTTTACATCTAAAACACGTATTTACAATACATTTGGGTGAATACAAAAAATAGATAAAAAATTTGGGAAAAAATTTGGTAAAAAATGGTGATAATTCCGCTAAATATCGTTTAAAGTCATTTGTATTGAACTAATCATACTTTTTATATTTTTATCGTTAAGTTCACATTATTTTACATCTAAAACAAGTATTTACAATACATTTGGGTGAATACAAAAAATAGAAAAAAAATTTGGGAAAAAATGGTGATAATTCCGCTAAATATCGTTTAAAGTCATTTGTATTGAACTAATCATACTTTTTATATTTTTATCGTTAAGTTCACATAATTTTACATCTAAAACACGTCTTTACAATACATTTGGGTGAATATAAATGGTCGTAAAAAAATTTTGAAATACAGGTTATGAATCCGCTAAATATCGTCTTAAGTCATTTCTATTAAACTAATCATACTTTTTATATTTTTAACGTTAAGTTCACATTATTTTACATCTAAAACACGTGTTTACAATACATTTGGGTGAATACAAAAAATAGAAAAAAAATTTGGGAAAAAATTGGGTAAAAAATGGTGATAATTCCGCTAAATATCGTTTAAAGTCATTTGTATTGAACTAATCATACTTTTTATATTTTTATCGTTAAGTTCACATTATTTTACATCTAAAACACGTATTTACAATACATTTGGGTGAATACAAAAAATAGATAAAAAATTTGGTAAAAAATGGTGATAATTCCGCTAAATATCGTTTAAAGTCATTTGTATTGAACTAATCATACTTTTTATATTTTTATCGTTAAGTTCACACTATTTTACATCTAAAACACGTCTTTACAATACATTTGGATGAATATAAAAGGTCGTAAAAAAATTTTGAAATACAGGTGATGAATCCGCTAAATATCGTCTTTAGTCATTTCTATTAAACTAATCATACTTTTTATATTTTTAACGTTAAGTTCACATTATTTTACATCTAAAACACGTGTTTACAATACATTTGGGTGAATACAAAAAATAGAAAAAAAATTTGGTAAAAAATGGTGATAATTCCGCTAAATATCGTTTAAAGTCATTTGTATTGAACTAATCAAACTTTTTATATTTTTATCGTTAAGATCACATTATTTTACATCTAAAACACGTATTTACAATACATTTGGGTGAATACAAAAAATAGAAAAAAAATTTGGGAAAAAATTTGGTAAAAAATGGTGATAATTCCGCTAAATATCGTTTAAAGTCATTTGTATTGAACTAATCATACTTTTTATATTTTTATCGTTAAGTTCACATTATTTTACATCTAAAACACGTATTTACAATACATTTGGGTGAATACAAAAAATAGAAAAAAAATTTGGGAAAAAATTTGGTAAAAAATGGTGATAATTCCGCTAAATATCGTTTAAAGTCATTTGTATTGAACTAATCATACTTTTTATATTTTTATCGTTAAGTTCACATAATTTTACATCTAAAACACGTCTTTACAATACATTTGGATGAAAATAAAAGGTCGTAAAAAAATTTTGAAATACAGGTGATGAATCCGCTAAATATCGTCTTAAGTCATTTCTATTAAACTAATCATACTTTTTATATTTTTAACGTTAAGTTCACATTATTTTACATCTAAAACACGTGTTTACAATACATTTGGGTGAATACAAAAAATAGAAAAAAAATTTGGTAAAAAATGGTGATAATTCCGCTAAATATCGTTTAAAGTCATTTGTATTGAACTAATCAAACTTTTTATATTTTTATCGTTAAGATCACATTATTTTACATCTAAAACACGTATTTACAATACATTTGGGTGAATACAAAAAATAGAAAAAAAATTTGGGAAAAAATTTGGTAAAAAATGGTGATAATTCCGCTAAATATCGTTTAAAGTCATTTGTATTGAACTAATCATACTTTTTATATTTTTATCGTTAAGTTCACATTATTTTACATCTAAAACACGTATTTACAATACATTTGGGTGAATACAAAAAATAGAAAAAAAATTTTGGAAAAAATTTGGTAAAAAATGGTGATAATTCCGCTAAATATCGTTTAAAGTCATTTGTATTGAACTAATCATACTTTTTATATTTTTATCGTTAAGTTCACATTATTTTACATCTAAAACACGTCTTTACAATACATTTGGGTGAATATAAAAGGTCGTAAAAAAACTTTGAAATACAGGTGATGAATCCGCTAAATATCGTCTTAAGTCATTTCTATTAAACTAATCATACTTTTTATATTTTTATCGTTAAGTTCACATTATTTTACATCTAAAACACGTATTTACAATACATTTGGGTGAATACAAAAAATAGAAAAAAAATTTTGGAAAAAATTTGGTAAAAAATGGTGATAATTCCGCTAAGTATCGTTTAAAGTCATTTGTATTGAACTAATCATACTTTTTATATTTTTATCGTTAAGTTCACATTATTTTACATCTAAAACACGTATTTACAATACATTTGGGTGAATACAAAAAATAGATAAAAAATTTGGGAAAAAATTTGGTAAAAAATGGTGATAATTCCGCTAAATATCGTTTAAAGTCATTTGTATTGAACTAATCATACTTTTTATATTTTTATCGTTAAGTTCACATTATTTTACATCTAAAACAAGTATTTACAATACATTTGGGTGAATACAAAAAATAGAAAAAAAATTTGGGAAAAAATGGTGATAATTCCGCTAAATATCGTTTAAAGTCATTTGTATTGAACTAATCATACTTTTTATATTTTTATCGTTAAGTTCACATAATTTTACATCTAAAACACGTCTTTACAATACATTTGGGTGAATATAAATGGTCGTAAAAAAATTTTGAAATACAGGTTATGAATCCGCTAAATATCGTCTTAAGTCATTTCTATTAAACTAATCATACTTTTTATATTTTTAACGTTAAGTTCACATTATTTTACATCTAAAACACGTGTTTACAATACATTTGGGTGAATACAAAAAATAGAAAAAAAATTTGGTAAAAAATGGTGATAATTCCGCTAAATATCGTTTAAAGTCATTTGTATTGAACTAATCATACTTTTTATATTTTTATCGTTAAGTTCACATTATTTTACATCTAAAACACGTATTTACAATACATTTGGGTGAATACAAAAAATAGAAAAAAAATTTGGGAAAAAATTTGGTAAAAAATGGTGATAATTCCGCTAAATATCGTTTAAAGTCATTTGTATTGAACTAATCATACTTTTTATATTTTTATCGTTAAGATCACATTATTTTACATCTAAAACACGTATTTACAATACATTTGGATGAATACAAAAAATAGAAAAAAAATTTGGGAAAAAATTTGGTAAAAAATGGTGATAATTCCGCTAAATATTCGTTTAAAGTCATTTGTATTGAACTAATCATACTTTTTATATTTTTATCGTTAAGTTCACATTATTTTACATCTAAAACACGTATTTACAATACATTTGGGTGAATACAAAAAATAGAAAAAAAATTTTGGAAAAAATTTGGTAAAAAATGGTGATAATTCCGCTAAATATCGTTTAAAGTCATTTGTATTGAACTAATCATACTTTTTATATTTTTATCGTTAAGTTCACATTATTTTACATCTAAAACACGTCTTTACAATACATTTGGGTGAATATAAAAGGTCGTAAAAAAACTTTGAAATACAGGTGATGAATCCGCTAAATATCGTCTTAAGTCATTTCTATTAAACTAATCATACTTTTTATATTTTTATCGTTAAGTTCACATTATTTTACATCTAAAACACGTATTTACAATACATTTGGGTGAATACAAAAAATAGAAAAAAAATTTTGGAAAAAATTTGGTAAAAAATGGTGATAATTCCGCTAAGTATCGTTTAAAGTCATTTGTATTGAACTAATCATACTTTTTATATTTTTATCGTTAAGTTCACATTATTTTACATCTAAAACACGTATTTACAATACATTTGGGTGAATACAAAAAATAGATAAAAAATTTGGGAAAAAATTTGGTAAAAAATGGTGATAATTCCGCTAAATATCGTTTAAAGTCATTTGTATTGAACTAATCATACTTTTTATATTTTTATCGTTAAGTTCACATTATTTTACATCTAAAACAAGTATTTACAATACATTTGGGTGAATACAAAAAATAGAAAAAAAATTTGGGAAAAAATGGTGATAATTCCGCTAAATATCGTTTAAAGTCATTTGTATTGAACTAATCATACTTTTTATATTTTTATCGTTAAGTTCACATAATTTTACATCTAAAACACGTCTTTACAATACATTTGGGTGAATATAAATGGTCGTAAAAAAATTTTGAAATACAGGTTATGAATCCGCTAAATATCGTCTTAAGTCATTTCTATTAAACTAATCATACTTTTTATATTTTTAACGTTAAGTTCACATTATTTTACATCTAAAACACGTGTTTACAATACATTTGGGTGAATACAAAAAATAGAAAAAAAATTTGGTAAAAAATGGTGATAATTCCGCTAAATATCGTTTAAAGTCATTTGTATTGAACTAATCATACTTTTTATATTTTTATCGTTAAGTTCACATTATTTTACATCTAAAACACGTATTTACAATACATTTGGGTGAATACAAAAAATAGAAAAAAAATTTGGGAAAAAATTTGGTAAAAAATGGTGATAATTCCGCTAAATATCGTTTAAAGTCATTTGTATTGAACTAATCATACTTTTTATATTTTTATCGTTAAGATCACATTATTTTACATCTAAAACACGTATTTACAATACATTTGGATGAATACAAAAAATAGAAAAAAAATTTGGGAAAAAATTTGGTAAAAAATGGTGATAATTCCGCTAAATATTCGTTTAAAGTCATTTGTATTGAACTAATCATACTTTTTATATTTTTATCGTTAAGTTCACATTATTTTACATCTAAAACACGTATTTACAATACATTTGGGTGAATACAAAAAATAGAAAAAAAATTTTGGAAAAAATTTGGTAAAAAATGGTGATAATTCCGCTAAATATCGTTTAAAGTCATTTGTATTGAACTAATCATACTTTTTATATTTTTATCGTTAAGTTCACATTATTTTACATCTAAAACACGTCTTTACAATACATTTTGGTGAATATAAAAGGTCGTAAAAAAATTTTGAAATACAGGTGATGAATCCGCTAAATATCGTCTTAAGTCATTTCTATTAAACTAATCATACTTTTTATATTTTTAACGTTAAGTTCACATTATTTTACATCTAAAACACGTGTTTACAATACATTTGGGTGAATACAAAAAATAGAAAAAAAATTTGGTAAAAAATGGTGATAATTCCGCTAAATATCGTTTAAAGTCATTTGTATTGAACTAATCATACTTTTTATATTTTTATCGTTAAGTTCACATTATTTTACATCTAAAACACGTATTTACAATACATTTGGGTGAATACAAAAAATAGAAAAAAAATTTTGGAAAAAATTTGGTAAAAAATGGTGATAATTCCGCTAAATATCGTTTAAAGTCATTTGTATTGAACTAATCATACTTTTTATATTTTTATCGTTAAGTTCACATAATTTTTCATCTAAAACACGTCTTTACAATACATTTGGATGAATATAAAAGGTCGTAAAAAAATTTTGAAATACAGGTGATGAATCCGCTAAATATCGTCTTAAGTCATTTCTATTAAACTAATCATACTTTTTATATTTTTAACGTTAAGTTCACATTATTTTACATCTAAAACACGTGTTTACAATACATTTGGGTGAATACAAAAAATAGAAAAAAAATTTGGTAAAAAATGGTGATAATTCCGCTAAATATCGTTTAAAGTCATTTGTATTGAACTAATCAAACTTTTTATATTTTTATCGTTAAGATCACATTATTTTACATCTAAAACACGTATTTACAATACATTTGGGTGAATACAAAAAATAGAAAAAAAATTTGGGAAAAAATTTGGTAAAAAATGGTGATAATTCCGCTAAATATCGTTTAAAGTCATTTGTATTGAACTAATCATACTTTTTATATTTTTATCGTTAAGTTCACATTATTTTACATCTAAAACACGTATTTACAATACATTTGGGTGAATACAAAAAATAGAAAAAAAATTTTGGAAAAAATTTGGTAAAAAATGGTGATAATTCCGCTAAATATCGTTTAAAGTCATTTGTATTGAACTAATCATACTTTTTATATTTTTATCGTTAAGTTCACATAATTTACATCTAAAACACGTTTTTACAATACATTTGGGTGAATATAAAAGATCGTAAAAAAACTTTGAAATACAGGTGATGAATCCGCTAAATATCGTCTTAAGTCATTTCTATTAAACTAATCATACTTTTTATATTTTTATCGTTAAGTTCACATAATTTTACATCTAAAACACGTCTTTACAATACATTTGGATGAATATAAAAGGTCGTAAAAAAATTTTGAAATACAGGTGATGAATCCGCTAAATATCGTCTTTAGTCATTTCTATTAAACTAATCATACTTTTTATATTTTTAACGTTAAGTTCACATTATTTTACATCTAAAACACGTATTTACAATACATTTGGGTGAATACAAAAAATAGATAAAAAATTTGGTAAAAAATGGTGATAATTCCGCTAAATATCGTTTAAAGTCATTTGTATTGAACTAATCATACTTTTTATATTTTTATCGTTAAGTTCACACTATTTTACATCTAAAACACGTCTTTACAATACATTTGGATGAATATAAAAGGTCGTAAAAAAATTTTGAAATACAGGTGATGAATCCGCTAAATATCGTCTTAAGTCATTTCTATTAAACTAATCATACTTTTTATATTTTTAACGTTAAGTTCACATTATTTTACATCTAAAACACGTGTTTACAATACATTTGGGTGAATACAAAAAATAGAAAAAAAATTTGGTAAAAAATGGTGATAATTCCGCTAAATATCGTTTAAAGTCATTTGTATTGAACTAATCATACTTTTTATATTTTTATCGTTAAGTTCACATTATTTTACATCTAAAACACGTATTTACAATACATTTGGGTGAATACAAAAAATAGAAAAAAAATTTGGGAAAAAATTTGGTAAAAAATGGTGATAATTCCGCTAAATATCGTTTAAAGTCATTTGTATTGAACTAATCATACTTTTTATATTTTTATCGTTAAGATCACATTATTTTACATCTAAAACACGTATTTACAATACATTTGGATGAATACAAAAAATAGAAAAAAAATTTGGGAAAAAATTTGGTAAAAAATGGTGATAATTCCGCTAAATATTCGTTTAAAGTCATTTGTATTGAACTAATCATACTTTTTATATTTTTATCGTTAAGTTCACATTATTTTACATCTAAAACACGTATTTACAATACATTTGGGTGAATACAAAAAATAGAAAAAAAATTTTGGAAAAAATTTGGTAAAAAATGGTGATAATTCCGCTAAATATCGTTTAAAGTCATTTGTATTGAACTAATCATACTTTTTATATTTTTATCGTTAAGTTCACATTATTTTACATCTAAAACACGTCTTTACAATACATTTGGGTGAATATAAAAGGTCGTAAAAAAACTTTGAAATACAGGTGATGAATCCGCTAAATATCGTCTTAAGTCATTTCTATTAAACTAATCATACTTTTTATATTTTTATCGTTAAGTTCACATTATTTTACATCTAAAACACGTATTTACAATACATTTGGGTGAATACAAAAAATAGAAAAAAAATTTTGGAAAAAATTTGGTAAAAAATGGTGATAATTCCGCTAAGTATCGTTTAAAGTCATTTGTATTGAACTAATCATACTTTTTATATTTTTATCGTTAAGTTCACATTATTTTACATCTAAAACACGTATTTACAATACATTTGGGTGAATACAAAAAATAGATAAAAAATTTGGGAAAAAATTTGGTAAAAAATGGTGATAATTCCGCTAAATATCGTTTAAAGTCATTTGTATTGAACTAATCATACTTTTTATATTTTTATCGTTAAGTTCACATTATTTTACATCTAAAACAAGTATTTACAATACATTTGGGTGAATACAAAAAATAGAAAAAAAATTTGGGAAAAAATGGTGATAATTCCGCTAAATATCGTTTAAAGTCATTTGTATTGAACTAATCATACTTTTTATATTTTTATCGTTAAGTTCACATAATTTTACATCTAAAACACGTCTTTACAATACATTTGGGTGAATATAAATGGTCGTAAAAAAATTTTGAAATACAGGTTATGAATCCGCTAAATATCGTCTTAAGTCATTTCTATTAAACTAATCATACTTTTTATATTTTTAACGTTAAGTTCACATTATTTTACATCTAAAACACGTGTTTACAATACATTTGGGTGAATACAAAAAATAGAAAAAAAATTTGGTAAAAAATGGTGATAATTCCGCTAAATATCGTTTAAAGTCATTTGTATTGAACTAATCATACTTTTTATATTTTTATCGTTAAGTTCACATTATTTTACATCTAAAACACGTATTTACAATACATTTGGGTGAATACAAAAAATAGAAAAAAAATTTGGGAAAAAATTTGGTAAAAAATGGTGATAATTCCGCTAAATATCGTTTAAAGTCATTTGTATTGAACTAATCATACTTTTTATATTTTTATCGTTAAGATCACATTATTTTACATCTAAAACACGTATTTACAATACATTTGGATGAATACAAAAAATAGAAAAAAAATTTGGGAAAAAATTTGGTAAAAAATGGTGATAATTCCGCTAAATATTCGTTTAAAGTCATTTGTATTGAACTAATCATACTTTTTATATTTTTATCGTTAAGTTCACATTATTTTACATCTAAAACACGTATTTACAATACATTTGGGTGAATACAAAAAATAGAAAAAAAATTTTGGAAAAAATTTGGTAAAAAATGGTGATAATTCCGCTAAATATCGTTTAAAGTCATTTGTATTGAACTAATCATACTTTTTATATTTTTATCGTTAAGTTCACATTATTTTACATCTAAAACACGTCTTTACAATACATTTTGGTGAATATAAAAGGTCGTAAAAAAATTTTGAAATACAGGTGATGAATCCGCTAAATATCGTCTTAAGTCATTTCTATTAAACTAATCATACTTTTTATATTTTTAACGTTAAGTTCACATTATTTTACATCTAAAACACGTGTTTACAATACATTTGGGTGAATACAAAAAATAGAAAAAAAATTTGGTAAAAAATGGTGATAATTCCGCTAAATATCGTTTAAAGTCATTTGTATTGAACTAATCATACTTTTTATATTTTTATCGTTAAGTTCACATTATTTTACATCTAAAACACGTATTTACAATACATTTGGGTGAATACAAAAAATAGAAAAAAAATTTTGGAAAAAATTTGGTAAAAAATGGTGATAATTCCGCTAAATATCGTTTAAAGTCATTTGTATTGAACTAATCATACTTTTTATATTTTTATCGTTAAGTTCACATAATTTTTCATCTAAAACACGTCTTTACAATACATTTGGATGAATATAAAAGGTCGTAAAAAAATTTTGAAATACAGGTGATGAATCCGCTAAATATCGTCTTAAGTCATTTCTATTAAACTAATCATACTTTTTATATTTTTAACGTTAAGTTCACATTATTTTACATCTAAAACACGTGTTTACAATACATTTGGGTGAATACAAAAAATAGAAAAAAAATTTGGTAAAAAATGGTGATAATTCCGCTAAATATCGTTTAAAGTCATTTGTATTGAACTAATCAAACTTTTTATATTTTTATCGTTAAGATCACATTATTTTACATCTAAAACACGTATTTACAATACATTTGGGTGAATACAAAAAATAGAAAAAAAATTTGGGAAAAAATTTGGTAAAAAATGGTGATAATTCCGCTAAATATCGTTTAAAGTCATTTGTATTGAACTAATCATACTTTTTATATTTTTATCGTTAAGTTCACATTATTTTACATCTAAAACACGTATTTACAATACATTTGGGTGAATACAAAAAATAGAAAAAAAATTTTGGAAAAAATTTGGTAAAAAATGGTGATAATTCCGCTAAATATCGTTTAAAGTCATTTGTATTGAACTAATCATACTTTTTATATTTTTATCGTTAAGTTCACATAATTTACATCTAAAACACGTCTTTACAATACATTTGGGTGAATATAAAAGGTCGTAAAAAAACTTTGAAATACAGGTGATGAATCCGCTAAATATCGTCTTAAGTCATTTCTATTAAACTAATCATACTTTTTATATTTTTATCGTTAAGTTCACATAATTTTACATCTAAAACACGTCTTTACAATACATTTGGATGAATATAAAAGGTCGTAAAAAAATTTTGAAATACAGGTGATGAATCCGCTAAATATCGTCTTTAGTCATTTCTATTAAACTAATCATACTTTTTATATTTTTAACGTTAAGTTCACATTATTTTACATCTAAAACACGTATTTACAATACATTTGGGTGAATACAAAAAATAGATAAAAAATTTGGTAAAAAATGGTGATAATTCCGCTAAATATCGTTTAAAGTCATTTGTATTGAACTAATCATACTTTTTATATTTTTATCGTTAAGTTCACACTATTTTACATCTAAAACACGTCTTTACAATACATTTGGATGAATATAAAAGGTCGTAAAAAAATTTTGAAATACAGGTGATGAATCCGCTAAATATCGTCTTAAGTCATTTCTATTAAACTAATCATACTTTTTATATTTTTAACGTTAAGTTCACATTATTTTACATCTAAAACACGTGTTTACAATACATTTGGGTGAATACAAAAAATAGAAAAAAAATTTGGTAAAAAATGGTGATAATTCCGCTAAATATCGTTTAAAGTCATTTGTATTGAACTAATCAAACTTTTTATATTTTTATCGTTAAGATCACATTATTTTACATCTAAAACACGTATTTACAATACATTTGGGTGAATACAAAAAATAGAAAAAAAATTTGGGAAAAAATTTGGTAAAAAATGGTGATAATTCCGCTAAATATCGTTTAAAGTCATTTCTATTGAACTAATCATACTTTTTATATTTTTATCGTTAAGTTCACATTATTTTACATCTAAAACACGTATTTACAATACATTTGGGTGAATACAAAAAATAGAAAAAAAATTTGGGAAAAAATTTGGTAAAAAATGGTGATAATTCCGCTAAATATCGTTTAAAGTCATTTGTATTGAACTAATCATACTTTTTATATTTTTATCGTTAAGTTCACATTATTTTACATCTAAAACACGTCTTTACAATACATTTGGGTGAATACAAAAAATAGAAAAAAAATTTTGGAAAAAATTTGGTAAAAAATGGTGATAATTCCGCTAAATATCGTTTAAAGTCATTTGTATTGAACTAATCATACTTTTTATATTTTTATCGTTAAGTTCACATTATTTTACATCTAAAACACGTCTTTACAATACATTTGGGTGAATATAAAAGGTCGTAAAAAAACTTTGAAATACAGGTGATGAATCCGCTAAATATCGTCTTAAGTCATTTCTATTAAACTAATCATACTTTTTATATTTTTATCGTTAAGTTCACATTATTTTACATCTAAAACACGTATTTACAATACATTTGGGTGAATACAAAAAATAGAAAAAAAATTTTGGAAAAAATTTGGTAAAAAATGGTGATAATTCCGCTAAGTATCGTTTAAAGTCATTTGTATTGAACTAATCATACTTTTTATATTTTTATCGTTAAGTTCACATTATTTTACATCTAAAACACGTATTTACAATACATTTGGGTGAATACAAAAAATAGATAAAAAATTTGGGAAAAAATTTGGTAAAAAATGGTGATAATTCCGCTAAATATCGTTTAAAGTCATTTGTATTGAACTAATCATACTTTTTATATTTTTATCGTTAAGTTCACATTATTTTACATCTAAAACAAGTATTTACAATACATTTGGGTGAATACAAAAAATAGAAAAAAAATTTGGGAAAAAATGGTGATAATTCCGCTAAATATCGTTTAAAGTCATTTGTATTGAACTAATCATACTTTTTATATTTTTATCGTTAAGTTCACATAATTTTACATCTAAAACACGTCTTTACAATACATTTGGGTGAATATAAATGGTCGTAAAAAAATTTTGAAATACAGGTTATGAATCCGCTAAATATCGTCTTAAGTCATTTCTATTAAACTAATCATACTTTTTATATTTTTAACGTTAAGTTCACATTATTTTACATCTAAAACACGTGTTTACAATACATTTGGGTGAATACAAAAAATAGAAAAAAAATTTGGTAAAAAATGGTGATAATTCCGCTAAATATCGTTTAAAGTCATTTGTATTGAACTAATCATACTTTTTATATTTTTATCGTTAAGTTCACATTATTTTACATCTAAAACACGTATTTACAATACATTTGGGTGAATACAAAAAATAGAAAAAAAATTTTGGAAAAAATTTGGTAAAAAATGGTGATAATTCCGCTAAATATCGTTTAAAGTCATTTGTATTGAACTAATCATACTTTTTATATTTTTATCGTTAAGATCACATTATTTTACATCTAAAACACGTATTTACAATACATTTGGATGAATACAAAAAATAGAAAAAAAATTTGGGAAAAAATTTGGTAAAAAATGGTGATAATTCCGCTAAATATTCGTTTAAAGTCATTTGTATTGAACTAATCATACTTTTTATATTTTTATCGTTAAGTTCACATTATTTTACATCTAAAACACGTATTTACAATACATTTGGGTGAATACAAAAAATAGAAAAAAAATTTTGGAAAAAATTTGGTAAAAAATGGTGATAATTCCGCTAAATATCGTTTAAAGTCATTTGTATTGAACTAATCATACTTTTTATATTTTTATCGTTAAGTTCACATTATTTTACATCTAAAACACGTCTTTACAATACATTTTGGTGAATATAAAAGGTCGTAAAAAAATTTTGAAATACAGGTGATGAATCCGCTAAATATCGTCTTAAGTCATTTCTATTAAACTAATCATACTTTTTATATTTTTAACGTTAAGTTCACATTATTTTACATCTAAAACACGTGTTTACAATACATTTGGGTGAATACAAAAAATAGAAAAAAAATTTGGTAAAAAATGGTGATAATTCCGCTAAATATCGTTTAAAGTCATTTCTATTGAACTAATCATACTTTTTATATTTTTATCGTTAAGTTCACATTATTTTACATCTAAAACACGTATTTACAATACATTTGGGTGAATACAAAAAATAGAAAAAAAATTTTGGAAAAAATTTGGTAAAAAATGGTGATAATTCCGCTAAATATCGTTTAAAGTCATTTGTATTGAACTAATCATACTTTTTATATTTTTATCGTTAAGTTCACATTATTTTACATCTAAAACACGTATTTACAATACATTTGGGTGAATACAAAAAATAGAAAAAAAATTTGGGAAAAAATTTGGTAAAAAATGGTGATAATTCCGCTAAATATCGTTTAAAGTCATTTGTATTGAACTAATCATACTTTTTATATTTTTATCGTTAAGTTCACATAATTTTTCATCTAAAACACGTCTTTACAATACATTTGGATGAATATAAAAGGTCGTAAAAAAATTTTGAAATACAGGTGATGAATCCGCTAAATATCGTCTTAAGTCATTTCTATTAAACTAATCATACTTTTTATATTTTTAACGTTAAGTTCACATTATTTTACATCTAAAACACGTGTTTACAATACATTTGGGTGAATACAAAAAATAGAAAAAAAATTTGGTAAAAAATGGTGATAATTCCGCTAAATATCGTTTAAAGTCATTTGTATTGAACTAATCAAACTTTTTATATTTTTATCGTTAAGATCACATTATTTTACATCTAAAACACGTATTTACAATACATTTGGGTGAATACAAAAAATAGAAAAAAAATTTGGGAAAAAATTTGGTAAAAAATGGTGATAATTCCGCTAAATATCGTTTAAAGTCATTTGTATTGAACTAATCATACTTTTTATATTTTTATCGTTAAGTTCACATTATTTTACATCTAAAACACGTATTTACAATACATTTGGGTGAATACAAAAAATAGAAAAAAAATTTTGGAAAAAATTTGGTAAAAAATGGTGATAATTCCGCTAAATATCGTTTAAAGTCATTTGTATTGAACTAATCATACTTTTTATATTTTTATCGTTAAGTTCACATAATTTACATCTAAAACACGTCTTTACAATACATTTGGGTGAATATAAAAGGTCGTAAAAAAACTTTGAAATACAGGTGATGAATCCGCTAAATATCGTCTTAAGTCATTTCTATTAAACTAATCATACTTTTTATATTTTTATCGTTAAGTTCACATAATTTTACATCTAAAACACGTCTTTACAATACATTTGGATGAATATAAAAGGTCGTAAAAAAATTTTGAAATACAGGTGATGAATCCGCTAAATATCGTCTTTAGTCATTTCTATTAAACTAATCATACTTTTTATATTTTTAACGTTAAGTTCACATTATTTTACATCTAAAACACGTGTTTACAATACATTTGGGTGAATACAAAAAATAGAAAAAAAATTTGGTAAAAAATGGTGATAATTCCGCTAAATATCGTTTAAAGTCATTTGTATTGAACTAATCAAACTTTTTATATTTTTATCGTTAAGATCACATTATTTTACATCTAAAACACGTATTTACAATACATTTGGGTGAATATAAAAAATAGAAAAAAAATTTGGGAAAAAATTTGGTAAAAAATGGTGATAATTCCGCTAAATATCGTTTAAAGTCATTTGTATTGAACTAATCATACTTTTTATATTTTTATCGTTAAGTTCACATTATTTTACATCTAAAACACGTATTTACAATACATTTGGGTGAATACAAAAAATAGAAAAAAAATTTTGGAAAAAATTTGGTAAAAAATGGTGATAATTCCGCTAAATATCGTTTAAAGTCATTTGTATTGAACTAATCATACTTTTTATATTTTTATCGTTAAGTTCACATAATTTTACATCTAAAACACGTCTTTACAATACATTTGGGTGAATATAAAAGGTCGTAAAAAAATTTTGAAATACAGGTGATGAATCCGCTAAATATCGTCTTAAGTCATTTCTATTAAACTAATCATACTTTTTATATTTTTAACGTTAAGTTCACATTATTTTACATCTAAAACACGTGTTTACAATACATTTGGGTGAATACAAAAAATAGAAAAAAAATTTGGTAAAAAATGGCGATAATTCCGCTAAATATCGTTTAAAGTCATTTGTATTGAACTAATCATACTTTTTATATTTTTATCGTTAAGATCACATTATTTTACATCTAAAACACGTATTTACAATACATTTGGGTGAATACAAAAAATAGAAAAAAAATTTGGGAAAAAATTTGGTAAAAAATGGTGATAATTCCGCTAAATATCGTTTAAAGTCATTTGTATTGAACTAATCATACTTTTTATATTTTTATCGTTAAGTTCACATTATTTTACATCTAAAACACGTATTTACAATACATTTGGGTGAATACAAAAAATAGAAAAAAAATTTGGGAATAAATTTGGTAAAAAATGGTGATAATTCCGCTAAATATCGTTTAAAGTCATTTGTATTGAACTAATCATACTTTTTATATTTTTATCGTTAAGTTCACATAATTTTACATCTAAAACACGTCTTTACAATACATTTGGATGAAAATAAAAGGTCGTAAAAAAATTTTGAAATACAGGTGATGAATCCGCTAAATATCGTCTTAAGTCATTTCTATTAAACTAATCATACTTTTTATATTTTTAACGTTAAGTTCACATTATTTTACATCTAAAACACGTGTTTACAATACATTTGGGTGAATACAAAAAATAGAAAAAAAATTTGGTAAAAAATGGTGATAATTCCGCTAAATATCGTTTAAAGTCATTTGTATTGAACTAATCAAACTTTTTATATTTTTATCGTTAAGATCACATTATTTTACATCTAAAACACGTATTTACAATACATTTGGGTGAATACAAAAAATAGAAAAAAAATTTGGGAAAAAATTTGGTAAAAAATGGTGATAATTCCGCTAAATATCGTTTAAAGTCATTTGTATTGAACTAATCATACTTTTTATATTTTTATCGTTAAGTTCACATTATTTTACATCTAAAACACGTATTTACAATACATTTGGGTGAATATAAAAGGTCGTAAAAAAACTTTGAAATACAGGTGATGAATCCGCTAAATATCGTCTTAAGTCATTTCTATTAAACTAATCATACTTTTTATATTTTTATCGTTAAGTTCACATTATTTTACATCTAAAACACGTATTTACAATACATTTGGGTGAATACAAAAAATAGAAAAAAAATTTTGGAAAAAATTTGGTAAAAAATGGTGATAATTCCGCTAAATATCGTTTAAAGTCATTTGTATTGAACTAATCATACTTTTTATATTTTTATCGTTAAGTTCACATAATTTTACATCTAAAACACGTCTTTACAATACATTTGGGTGAATATAAAAGGTCGTAAAAAAATTTTGAAATACAGGTTATGAATCCGCTAAATATCGTCTTAAGTCATTTCTATTAAACTAATCATACTTTTTATATTTTTAACGTTAAGTTCACATTATTTTACATCTAAAACACGTGTTTACAATACATTTGGGTGAATACAAAAAATAGAAAAAAAATTTGGTAAAAAATGGTGATAATTCCGCTAAATATCGTTTAAAGTCATTTGTATTGAACTAATCATACTTTTTATATTTTTATCGTTAAGTTCACATTATTTTACATCTAAAACACGTATTTACAATACATTTGGGTGAATACAAAAAATAGAAAAAAAATTTGGGAAAAAATTTGGTAAAAAATGGTGATAATTCCGCTAAATATCGTTTAAAGTCATTTGTATTGAACTAATCATACTTTTTATATTTTTATCGTTAAGATCACATTATTTTACATCTAAAACACGTATTTACAATACATTTGGATGAATACAAAAAATAGAAAAAAAATTTGGGAAAAAATTTGGTAAAAAATGGTGATAATTCCGCTAAATATTCGTTTAAAGTCATTTGTATTGAACTAATCATACTTTTTATATTTTTATCGTTAAGTTCACATTATTTTACATCTAAAACACGTATTTACAATACATTTGGGTGAATACAAAAAATAGAAAAAAAATTTTGGAAAAAATTTGGTAAAAAATGGTGATAATTCCGCTAAATATCGTTTAAAGTCATTTGTATTGAACTAATCATACTTTTTATATTTTTATCGTTAAGTTCACATTATTTTACATCTAAAACACGTATTTACAATACATTTGGGTGAATATAAAAGGTCGTAAAAAAATTTTGAAATACAGGTGATGAATCCGCTAAATATCGTCTTAAGTCATTTCTATTAAACTAATCATACTTTTTATATTTTTAACGTTAAGTTCACATTATTTTACATCTAAAACACGTGTTTACAATACATTTGGGTGAATACAAAAAATAGAAAAAAAATTTGGTAAAAAATGGTGATAATTCCGCTAAATATCGTTTAAAGTCATTTGTATTGAACTAATCATACTTTTTATATTTTTATCGTTAAGTTCACATTATTTTACATCTAAAACACGTATTTACAATACATTTGGGTGAATACAAAAAATAGAAAAAAAATTTTGGAAAAAATTTGGTAAAAAATGGTGATAATTCCGCTAAATATCGTTTAAAGTCATTTGTATTGAACTAATCATACTTTTTATATTTTTATCGTTAAGTTCACATTATTTTACATCTAAAACACGTATTTACAATACATTTGGGTGAATACAAAAAATAGAAAAAAAATTTGGGAAAAAATTTGGTAAAAAATGGTGATAATTCCGCTAAATATCGTTTAAAGTCATTTGTATTGAACTAATCATACTTTTTATATTTTTATCGTTAAGTTCACATTATTTTACATCTAAAACACGTATTTACAATACATTTGGGTGAATACAAAAAATAGAAAAAAAATTTTGGAAAAAATTTGGTAAAAAATGGTGATAATTCCGCTAAATATCGTTTAAAGTCATTTGTATTGAACTAATCATACTTTTTATATTTTTATCGTTAAGTTCACATAATTTACATCTAAAACACGTCTTTACAATACATTTGGGTGAATATAAAAGGTCGTAAAAAAACTTTGAAATACAGGTGATGAATCCGCTAAATATCGTCTTAAGTCATTTCTATTAAACTAATCATACTTTTTATATTTTTATCGTTAAGTTCACATAATTTTACATCTAAAACACGTCTTTACAATACATTTGGATGAATATAAAAGGTCGTAAAAAAATTTTGAAATACAGGTGATGAATCCGCTAAATATCGTCTTTAGTCATTTCTATTAAACTAATCATACTTTTTATATTTTTAACGTTAAGTTCACATTATTTTACATCTAAAACACGTGTTTACAATACATTTGGGTGAATACAAAAAATAGAAAAAAAATTTGGTAAAAAATGGTGATAATTCCGCTAAATATCGTTTAAAGTCATTTGTATTGAACTAATCAAACTTTTTATATTTTTATCGTTAAGATCACATTATTTTACATCTAAAACACGTATTTACAATACATTTGGGTGAATATAAAAAATAGAAAAAAAATTTGGGAAAAAATTTGGTAAAAAATGGTGATAATTCCGCTAAATATCGTTTAAAGTCATTTGTATTGAACTAATCATACTTTTTATATTTTTATCGTTAAGTTCACATTATTTTACATCTAAAACACGTATTTACAATACATTTGGGTGAATACAAAAAATAGAAAAAAAATTTTGGAAAAAATTTGGTAAAAAATGGTGATAATTCCGCTAAATATCATTTAAAGTCATTTGTATTGAACTAATCATACTTTTT
Source organism: Diuraphis noxia (assembly GCF_037042655.1). Lineage (NCBI taxonomy): Eukaryota > Metazoa > Arthropoda > Insecta > Hemiptera > Aphididae > Diuraphis > Diuraphis noxia. The sequence continues at coordinate 3,060,567 of NW_028301713.1, read as the reverse complement.
ATATTTTTATCGTTAAGTTCACATAATTTTACATCTAAAACACGTCTTTACAATACATTTGGGTGAATATAAAAGGTCGTAAAAAAATTTTGAAATACAGGTGATGAATCCGCTAAATATCGTCTTAAGTCATTTCTATTAAACTAATCATACTTTTTATATTTTTAACGTTAAGTTCACATTATTTTACATCTAAAACACGTGTTTACAATACATTTGGGTGAATACAAAAAATAGAAAAAAAATTTGGTAAAAAATGGCGATAATTCCGCTAAATATCGTTTAAAGTCATTTGTATTGAACTAATCATACTTTTTATATTTTTATCGTTAAGATCACATTATTTTACATCTAAAACACGTATTTACAATACATTTGGGTGAATACAAAAAATAGAAAAAAAATTTGGGAAAAAATTTGGTAAAAAATGGTGATAATTCCGCTAAATATCGTTTAAAGTCATTTGTATTGAACTAATCATACTTTTTATATTTTTATCGTTAAGTTCACATTATTTTACATCTAAAACACGTATTTACAATACATTTGGGTGAATATAAAAGGTCGTAAAAAAACTTTGAATTACAGGTGATGAATCCGCTAAATATCGTCTTAAGTCATTTCTATTAAACTAATCATACTTTTTATATTTTTATCGTTAAGTTCACATTATTTTACATCTAAAACACGTATTTACAATACATTTGGGTGAATACAAAAAATAGAAAAAAAATTTTGGAAAAAATTTGGTAAAAAATGGTGATAATTCCGCTAAATATCGTTTAAAGTCATTTGTATTGAACTAATCATACTTTTTATATTTTCATCGTTAAGTTCACATAATTTTACATCTAAAACACGTCTTTACAATACATTTGGGTGAATATAAAAGGTCGTAAAAAAATTTTGAAATACAGGTTATGAATCCGCTAAATATCGTCTTAAGTCATTTCTATTAAACTAATCATACTTTTTATATTTTTAACGTTAAGTTCACATTATTTTACATCTAAAACACGTGTTTACAATACATTTGGGTGAATACAAAAAATAGAAAAAAAATTTGGTAAAAAATGGTGATAATTCCGCTAAATATCGTTTAAAGTCATTTGTATTGAACTAATCATACTTTTTATGTTTTTATCGTTAAGTTCACATTATTTTACATCTAAAACACGTATTTACAATACATTTGGGTGAATACAAAAAATAGAAAAAAAATTTGGGAAAAAATTTGGTAAAAAATGGTGATAATTCCGCTAAATATCGTTTAAAGTCATTTGTATTGAACTAATCATACTTTTTATATTTTTATCGTTAAGATCACATTATTTTACATCTAAAACACGTATTTACAATACATTTGGATGAATACAAAAAATAGAAAAAAAATTTGGGAAAAAATTTGGTAAAAAATGGTGATAATTCCGCTAAATATCGTTTAAAGTCATTTGTATTGAACTAATCATACTTTTTATATTTTTATCGTTAAGTTCACATTATTTTACATCTAAAACACGTCTTTACAATACATTTGGGTGAATATAAAAGGTCGTAAAAAAATTTTGAAATACAGGTGATGAATCCGCTAAATATCGTCTTAAGTCATTTCTATTAAACTAATCATACTTTTTATATTTTTAACGTTAAGTGCACATTATTTTACATCTAAAACACGTGTTTACAATACATTTGGGTGAATACAAAAAATAGAAAAAAAATTTGGTAAAAAATGGTGATAATTCCGCTAAATATCGTTTAAAGTCATTTGTATTGAACTAATCATACTTTTTATATTTTTATCGTTAAGTTCACATTATTTTACATCTAAAACACGTATTTACAATACATTTGGGTGAATACAAAAAATAGAAAAAAAATTTTGGAAAAAATTTGGTAAAAAATGGTGATAATTCCGCTAAATATCGTTTAAAGTCATTTGTATTGAACTAATCATACTTTTTATATTTTTATCGTTAAGTTCACATTATTTTACATCTAAAACACGTCTTTACAATACATTTGGGTGAATATAAAAGGTCGTAAAAAAATTTTGAAATACAGGTGATGAATCCGCTAAATATCGTCTTAAGTCATTTCTATTAAACTAATCATACTTTTTATATTTTTAACGTTAAGTTCACATTATTTTACATCCAAAACACGTGTTTACAATACATTTGGGTGAATACAAAAAATAGAAAAAAAATTTGGGAAAAAATTGGGTAAAAAATGGTGATAATTCCGCTAAATATCGTTTACAGTCATTTGTATTGAACTAATCATACTTTTTATATTTTTATCGTTAAGTTCACATTATTTTACATCTAAAACACGTATTTACAATACATTTGGGTGAATACAAAAAATAGATAAAAAATTTGGGAAAAAATTTGGTAAAAAATGGTGATAATTCCGCTAAATATCGTTTAAAGTCATTTGTATTGAACTAATCATACTTTTTATATTTTTATCGTTAAGTTCACATTATTTTACATCTAAAACAAGTATTTACAATACATTTGGGTGAATACAAAAAATAGAAAAAAAATTTGGGAAAAAATTTGGTAAAAAATGGTGATAATTCCGCTAAATATCGTTTAAAGTCATTTGTATTGAACTAATTATACTTTTTATATTTTTATCGTTAAGTTCACATAATTTTACATCTAAAACACGTCTTTACAATACATTTGGGTGAATATAAAAGGTCGTAAAAAAATTTTGAAATACAGGTGATGAATCCGCTAAATATCGTCTTAAGTCATTTCTATTAAACTAATCATACTTTTTATATTTTTAACGTTAAGTTCACATTATTTTACATCTAAAACACGTGTTTACAATACATTTGGGTGAATACAAAAAATAGAAAAAAAATTTGGTAAAAAATGGTGATAATTCCGCTAAATATCGTTTAAAGTCATTTGTATTGAACTAATCAAACTTTTTATATTTTTATCGTTAAGATCACATTATTTTACATCTAAAACACGTATTTACAATACATTTGGGTGAATACAAAAAATAGAAAAAAAATTTGGGAAAAAATTTGGTAAAAAATGGTGATAATTCCGCTAAATATCGTTTAAAGTCATTTGTATTGAACTAATCATACTTTTTATATTTTTATCGTTAAGTTCACATTATTTTACATCTAAAACACGTATTTACAATACATTTGGGTGAATATAAAAGGTCGTAAAATAACTTTGAATTACAGGTGATGAATCCGCTAAATATCGTCTTAAGTCATTTCTATTAAACTAATCATACTTTTTATATTTTTATCGTTAAGTTCACATTATTTTACATCTAAAACACGTATTTACAATACATTTGGGTGAATACAAAAAATAGAAAAAAAATTTTGGAAAAAATTTGGTAAAAAATGGTGATAATTCCGCTAAATATCGTTTAAAGTCATTTGTATTGAACTAATCATACTTTTTATATTTTTATCGTTAAGTTCACATAATTTTACATCTAAAACACGTCTTTACAATACATTTGGGTGAATATAAAAGGTCGTAAAAAAATTTTGAAATACAGGTTATGAATCCGCTAAATATCGTCTTAAGTCATTTCTATTAAACTAATCATACTTTTTATATTTTTAACGTTAAGTTCACATTATTTTACATCTAAAACACGTGTTTACAATACATTTGGGTGAATACAAAAAATAGAAAAAAAATTTGGTAAAAAATGGTGATAATTCCGCTAAATATCGTTTAAAGTCATTTGTATTGAACTAATCATACTTTTTATGTTTTTATCGTTAAGTTCACATTATTTTACATCTAAAACACGTATTTACAATACATTTGGGTGAATACAAAAAATAGAAAAAAAATTTGGGAAAAAATTTGGTAAAAAATGGTGATAATTCCGCTAAATATCGTTTAAAGTCATTTGTATTGAACTAATCATACTTTTTATATTTTTATCGTTAAGATCACATTATTTTACATCTAAAACACGTATTTACAATACATTTGGATGAATACAAAAAATAGAAAAAAAATTTGGGAAAAAATTTGGTAAAAAATGGTGATAATTCCGCTAAATATCGTTTAAAGTCATTTGTATTGAACTAATCATACTTTTTATATTTTTATCGTTAAGTTCACATTATTTTACATCTAAAACACGTCTTTACAATACATTTGGGTGAATATAAAAGGTCGTAAAAAAATTTTGAAATACAGGTGATGAATCCGCTAAATATCGTCTTAAGTCATTTCTATTAAACTAATCATACTTTTTATATTTTTAACGTTAAGTGCACATTATTTTACATCTAAAACACGTGTTTACAATACATTTGGGTGAATACAAAAAATAGAAAAAAAATTTGGTAAAAAATGGTGATAATTCCGCTAAATATCGTTTAAAGTCATTTGTATTGAACTAATCATACTTTTTATATTTTTATCGTTAAGTTCACATTATTTTACATCTAAAACACGTATTTACAATACATTTGGGTGAATACAAAAAATAGAAAAAAAATTTTGGAAAAAATTTGGTAAAAAATGGTGATAATTCCGCTAAATATCGTTTAAAGTCATTTGTATTGAACTAATCATACTTTTTATATTTTTATCGTTAAGTTCACATAATTTTACATCTAAAACACGTCTTTACAATACATTTGGGTGAATATAAAAGGTCGTAAAAAAATTTTGAAATACAGGTGATGAATCCGCTAAATATCGTCTTAAGTCATTTCTATTAAACTAATCATACTTTTTATATTTTTAACGTTAAGTTCACATTATTTTACATCTAAAACACGTGTTTACAATACATTTGGGTGAATACAAAAAATAGAAAAAAAATTTGGTAAAAAATGGTGATAATTCCGCTAAATATCGTTTAAAGTCATTTGTATTGAACTAATCAAACTTTTTATATTTTTATCGTTAAGATCACATTATTTTACATCTAAAACACGTATTTACAATACATTTGGGTGAATACAAAAAATAGAAAAAAAATTTGGGAAAAAATTTGGTAAAAAATGGTGATAATTCCGCTAAATATCGTTTAAAGTCATTTGTATTGAACTAATCATACTTTTTATATTTTTATCGTTAAGTTCACATTATTTTACATCTAAAACACGTATTTACAATACATTTGGGTGAATATAAAAGGTCGTAAAAAAACTTTGAATTACAGGTGATGAATCCGCTAAATATCGTCTTAAGTCATTTCTATTAAACTAATCATACTTTTTATATTTTTATCGTTAAGTTCACATTATTTTACATCTAAAACACGTATTTACAATACATTTGGGTGAATACAAAAAATAGAAAAAAAATTTTGGAAAAAATTTGGTAAAAAATGGTGATAATTCCGCTAAATATCGTTTAAAGTCATTTGTATTGAACTAATCATACTTTTTATATTTTTATCGTTAAGTTCACATAATTTTACATCTAAAACACGTCTTTACAATACATTTGGGTGAATATAAAAGGTCGTAAAAAAATTTTGAAATACAGGTTATGAATCCGCTAAATATCGTCTTAAGTCATTTCTATTAAACTAATCATACTTTTTATATTTTTAACGTTAAGTTCACATTATTTTACATCTAAAACACGTGTTTACAATACATTTGGGTGAATACAAAAAATAGAAAAAAAATTTGGTAAAAAATGGTGATAATTCCGCTAAATATCGTTTAAAGTCATTTGTATTGAACTAATCATACTTTTTATGTTTTTATCGTTAAGTTCACATTATTTTACATCTAAAACACGTATTTACAATACATTTGGGTGAATACAAAAAATAGAAAAAAAATTTGGGAAAAAATTTGGTAAAAAATGGTGATAATTCCGCTAAATATCGTTTAAAGTCATTTGTATTGAACTAATCATACTTTTTATATTTTTATCGTTAAGATCACATTATTTTACATCTAAAACACGTATTTACAATACATTTGGATGAATACAAAAAATAGAAAAAAAATTTGGGAAAAAATTTGGTAAAAAATGGTGATAATTCCGCTAAATATCGTTTAAAGTCATTTGTATTGAACTAATCATACTTTTTATATTTTTATCGTTAAGTTCACATTATTTTACATCTAAAACACGTCTTTACAATACATTTGGGTGAATATAAAAGGTCGTAAAAAAATTTTGAAATACAGGTGATGAATCCGCTAAATATCGTCTTAAGTCATTTCTATTAAACTAATCATACTTTTTATATTTTTAACGTTAAGTGCACATTATTTTACATCTAAAACACGTGTTTACAATACATTTGGGTGAATACAAAAAATAGAAAAAAAATTTGGTAAAAAATGGTGATAATTCCGCTAAATATCGTTTAAAGTCATTTGTATTGAACTAATCATACTTTTTATATTTTTATCGTTAAGTTCACATTATTTTACATCTAAAACACGTATTTACAATACATTTGGGTGAATACAAAAAATAGAAAAAAAATTTTGGAAAAAATTTGGTAAAAAATGGTGATAATTCCGCTAAATATCGTTTAAAGTCATTTGTATTGAACTAATCATACTTTTTATATTTTTATCGTTAAGTTCACATTATTTTACATCTAAAACACGTCTTTACAATACATTTGGGTGAATATAAAAGGTCGTAAAAAAATTTTGAAATACAGGTGATGAATCCGCTAAATATCGTCTTAAGTCATTTCTATTAAACTAATCATACTTTTTATATTTTTAACGTTAAGTTCACATTATTTTACATCCAAAACACGTGTTTACAATACATTTGGGTGAATACAAAAAATAGAAAAAAAATTTGGGAAAAAATTGGGTAAAAAATGGTGATAATTCCGCTAAATAACGTTTACAGTCATTTGTATTGAACTAATCATACTTTTTATATTTTTATCGTTAAGTTCACATTATTTTACATCTAAAACACGTATTTACAATACATTTGGGTGAATACAAAAAATAGATAAAAAATTTGGGAAAAAATTTGGTAAAAAATGGTGATAATTCCGCTAAATATCGTTTAAAGTCATTTGTATTGAACTAATCATACTTTTTATATTTTTATCGTTAAGTTCACATTATTTTACATCTAAAACAAGTATTTACAATACATTTGGGTGAATACAAAAAATAGAAAAAAAATTTGGGAAAAAATTTGGTAAAAAATGGTGATAATTCCGCTAAATATCGTTTAAAGTCATTTGTATTGAACTAATTATACTTTTTATATTTTTATCGTTAAGTTCACATAATTTTACATCTAAAACACGTCTTTACAATACATTTGGGTGAATATAAAAGGTCGTAAAAAAATTTTGAAATACAGGTTATGAATCCGCTAAATATCGTCTTAAGTCATTTCTATTAAACTAATCATACTTTTTATATTTTTAACGTTAAGTTCACATTATTTTACATCTAAAACACGTGTTTACAATACATTTGGGTGAATACAAAAAATAGAAAAAAAATTTGGTAAAAAATGGTGATAATTCCGCTAAATATCGTTTAAAGTCATTTGTATTGAACTAATCATACTTTTTATATTTTTATCGTTAAGATCACATTATTTTACATCTAACACACGTATTTACAATACATTTGGGTGAATACAAAAAATAGAAAAAAAATTTGGGAAAAAATTTGGTAAAAAATGGTGATAATTCCGCTAAATATTCGTTTAAAGTCATTTGTATTGAACTAATCATACTTTTTATATTTTTATCGTTAAGTTCACATTATTTTACATCTAAAACACGTATTTACAATACATTTGGGTGAATACAAAAAATAGAAAAAAAATTTGGGAAAAAATTTGGTAAAAAATGGTGATAATTCCGCTAAATATCGTTTAAAGTCATTTGTATTGAACTAATCATACTTTTTATATTTTTATCGTTAAGTTCACATAATTTTACATCTAAAACACGTCTTTACAATACATTTGGGTGAATATAAAAGGTCGTAAAAAAATTTTGAAATACAGGTTATGAATCCGCTAAATATCGTCTTAAGTCATTTCTATTAAACTAATCATACTTTTTATATTTTTAACGTTAAGTTCACATTATTTTACATCTAAAACACGTGTTTACAATACAATTGGGTGAATACAAAAAATAGAAAAAAAATTTGGTAAAAAATGGTGATAATTCCGCTAAATATCGTTTAAAGTCATTTGTATTGAACTAATCATACTTTTTATATTTTTATCGTTAAGTTCACATTATTTTACATCTAAAACACGTATTTACAATACATTTGGGTGAATACAAAAAATAGAAAAAAAATTTGGGAAAAAATTTGGTAAAAAATGGTGATAATTCCGCTAAATATCGTTTAAAGTCATTTGTATTGAACTAATTATACTTTTTATATTTTTATCGTTAAGATCACATTATATTACATCTAAAACACGTATTTACAATACATTTGGGTGAATACAAAAAATAGAAAAAAAATTTGGGAAAAAATTTGGTAAAAAATGGTGATAATTCCGCTAAATATCGTTTAAAGTCATTTGTATTGAACTAATCATACTTTTTATATTTTTATCGTTAAGTTCACATTATTTTACATCTAAAACACGTATTTACAATACATTTGGGTGAATACAAAAAATAGAAAAAAAATTTTGGAAAAAATTTGGTAAAAAATGGTGATAATTCCGCTAAATATCGTTTAAAGTCATTTGTATTGAACTAATCATACTTTTTATATTTTTATCGTTAAGTTCACATTATTTTACATCTAAAACACGTCTTTACAATACATTTGGGTGAATATAAAAGGTCGTAAAAAAATTTTGAAATACAGGTGATGAATCCGCTAAATATCGTCTTAAGTCATTTCTATTAAACTAATCATACTTTTTATATTTTTAACGTTAAGTTCACATTATTTTACATCCAAAACACGTGTTTACAATACATTTGGGTGAATACAAAAAATAGAAAAAAAATTTGGGAAAAAATTGGGTAAAAAATGGTGATAATTCCGCTAAATATCGTTTACAGTCATTTGTATTGAACTAATCATACTTTTTATATTTTTATCGTTAAGTTCACATTATTTTACATCTAAAACACGTATTTACAATACATTTGGGTGAATACAAAAAATAGATAAAAAATTTGGGAAAAAATTTGGTAAAAAATGGTGATAATTCCGCTAAATATCGTTTAAAGTCATTTGTATTGAACTAATCATACTTTTTATATTTTTATCGTTAAGTTCACATTATTTTACATCTAAAACAAGTATTTACAATACATTTGGGTGAATACAAAAAATAGAAAAAAAATTTGGGAAAAAATTTGGTAAAAAATGGTGATAATTCCGCTAAATATCGTTTAAAGTCATTTGTATTGAACTAATTATACTTTTTATATTTTTATCGTTAAGTTCACATAATTTTACATCTAAAACACGTCTTTACAATACATTTGGGTGAATATAAAAGGTCGTAAAAAAATTTTGAAATACAGGTTATGAATCCGCTAAATATCGTCTTAAGTCATTTCTATTAAACTAATCATACTTTTTATATTTTTAACGTTAAGTTCACATTATTTTACATCTAAAACACGTGTTTACAATACATTTGGGTGAATACAAAAAATAGAAAAAAAATTTGGTAAAAAATGGTGATAATTCCGCTAAATATCGTTTAAAGTCATTTGTATTGAACTAATCATACTTTTTATATTTTTATCGTTAAGTTCACATTATTTTACATCTAAAACACGTATTTACAATACATTTGGGTGAATACAAAAAATAGAAAAAAAATTTGGGAAAAAATTTGGTAAAAAATGGTGATAATTCCGCTAAATATCGTTTAAAGTCATTTGTATTGAACTAATTATACTTTTTATATTTTTATCGTTAAGATCACATTATATTACATCTAAAACACGTATTTACAATACATTTGGGTGAATACAAAAAATAGAAAAAAAATTTGGGAAAAAATTTGGTAAAAAATGGTGATAATTCCGCTAAATATCGTTTAAAGTCATTTGTATTGAACTAATCATACTTTTTATATTTTTATCGTTAAGTTCACATTATTTTACATCTAAAACACGTATTTACAATACATTTGGGTGAATACAAAAAATAGAAAAAAAATTTTGGAAAAAATTTGGTAAAAAATGGTGATAATTCCGCTAAATATCGTTTAAAGTCATTTGTATTGAACTAATCATACTTTTTATATTTTTATCGTTAAGTTCACATTATTTTACATCTAAAACACGTCTTTACAATACATTTGGGTGAATATAAAAGGTCGTAAAAAAATTTTGAAATACAGGTGATGAATCCGCTAAATATCGTCTTAAGTCATTTCTATTAAACTAATCATACTTTTTATATTTTTAACGTTAAGTTCACATTATTTTACATCTAAAACACGTGTTTACAATACATTTGGGTGAATACAAAAAATAGAAAAAAAATTTGGGAAAAAATTGGGTAAAAAATGGTGATAATTCCGCTAAATATCGTTTACAGTCATTTGTATTGAACTAATCATACTTTTTATATTTTTATCGTTAAGTTCACATTATTTTACATCTAAAACACGTATTTACAATACATTTGGGTGAATACAAAAAATAGATAAAAAATTTGGGAAAAAATTTGGTAAAAAATGGTGATAATTCCGCTAAATATCGTTTAAAGTCATTTGTATTGAACTAATCATACTTTTTATATTTTTATCGTTAAGTTCACATTATTTTACATCTAAAACACGTCTTTACAATACATTTGGGTGAATATAAAAGGTCGTAAAAAAATTTTGAAATACAGGTGATGAATCCGCTAAATATCGTCTTAAGTCATTTCTATTAAACTAATCATACTTTTTATATTTTTAACGTTAAGTTCACATTATTTTACATCTAAAACACGTGTTTACAATACATTTGGGTGAATACAAAAAATAGAAAAAAAATTTGGGAAAAAATTGGGTAAAAAATGGTGATAATTCCGCTAAATATCGTTTACAGTCATTTGTATTGAACTAATCATACTTTTTATATTTTTATCGTTAAGTTCACATTATTTTACATCTAAAACACGTATTTACAATACATTTGGGTGAATACAAAAAATAGATAAAAAATTTGGGAAAAAATTTGGTAAAAAATGGTGATAATTCCGCTAAATATCGTTTAAAGTAATTTGTATTTAACTAATCATACTTTTTATATTTTTATCGTTAAGTTCACATTATTTTACATCTAAAACAAGTATTTACAATACATTTGGGTGAATACAAAAATTAGAAAAAAAATTTGGGAAAAAATTTGGTAAAAAATGGTGATAATTCCGCTAAATATCGTTTAAAGTCATTTGTATTGAACTAATCATACTTTTTATATTTTTATCGTTAAGTTCACATTATTTTACATCTAAAACACGTATTTACAATACATTTGGGTGAATACAAAAAATAGATAAAAAATTTGGGAAAAAATTGGGTAAAAAATGGTGATAATTCCGCTAAATATCGTTTAAAGTCATTTGTATTGAACTAATCATACTTTTTATATTTTTATCGTTAAGTTCACATAATTTTACATCTAAAACACGTCTTTACAATACATTTGGGTGAATATAAAAGGTCGTAAAAAAATTTTGAAATACAGGTTATGAATCCGCTAAATATCGTCTTAAGTCATTTCTATTAAACTAATCATACTTTTTATATTTTTAACGTTAAGTTCACATTATTTTACATCTAAAACACGTGTTTACAATACATTTGGGTGAATACAAAAAATAGAAAAAAAATTTGGTAAAAAATGGTGATAATTCCGCTAAATATCGTTTAAAGTCATTTGTATTGAACTAATCATACTTTTTATATTTTTATCGTTAAGTTCACATTATTTTACATCTAAAACACGTATTTACAATACATTTGGGTGAATACAAAAAATAGAAAAAAAATTTGGGAAAAAATTTGGTAAAAAATGGTGATAATTCCGCTAAATATCGTTTAAAGTCATTTGTATTGAACTAAACATACTTTTTATATTTTTATCGTTAAGATCACATTATTTTACATCTAAAACACGTATTTACAATACATTTGGGTGAATACAAAAAATAGAAAAAAAATTTGGGAAAAAATTTGGTAAAAAATGGTGATAATTCCGCTAAATATTCGTTTAAAGTCATTTGTATTGAACTAATCATACTTTTTATATTTTTATCGTTAAGTTCACATTATTTTACATCTAAAACACGTATTTACAATACATTTGGTTGAATACAAAAAATAGAAAAAAAATTTGGGAAAAAATTTGGGAAAAAATTTGGTAAAAAATGGTGATAATTCCGCTAAATATCGTTTAAAGTCATTTGTATTGAACTAATCATACTTTTTATATTTTTATCGTTAAGTTCAAATTATTTTACATCTAAAACACGTATTTACAATACATTTGGGTGAATACAAAAAATAGAAAAAAAATTTGGGAAAAAATTTGGTAAAAAATGGTGATAATTCCGCTAAATATCGTTTAAAGTCATTTGTATTGAACTAATCATACTTTTTATATTTTTATCGTTAAGTTCAAATTATTTTACATCTAAAACACGTATTTACAATACATTTGGGTGAATACAAAAAATAGAAAAAAAATTTGGGAAAAAATTTGGTAAAAAATGGTGATAATTCCGCTAAATATCGTTTAAAGTCATTTGTATTGAACTAATCATACTTTTTATATTTTTATCGTTAAGTTCACATTATTTTACATCTAAAACACGTCTTTACAATACATTTGGGTGAATATAAAAGGTCGTAAAAAAATTTTGAAATACAGGTGATGAATCCGCTAAATATCGTCTTAAGTCATTTCTATTAAACTAATCATACTTTTTATATTTTTAACGTTAAGTTCACATTATTTTACATCTAAAACACGTGTTTACAATACATTTGGGTGAATACAAAAAATAGAAAAAAAATTTGGGAAAAAATTTGGTAAAAAATGGTGATAATTCCGCTAAATATCGTCTTAAGTCATTTCTATTAAACTAATCATACTTTTTATATTTTTAACGTTAAGTTCACATTATTTTACATCTAAAACACGTATTTACTATACATTTGGGTGAATACAAAAAATAGATAAAAAATTTGGGAAAAAATTTGGTAAAAAATGGTGATAATTCCGCTAAATATCGTTTAAAGTCATTTGTATTGAACTAATCATACTTTTTATATTTTTATCGTTAAGTTCACATTATTTTACATCTAAAACAAGTATTTACAATACATTTGGGTGAATACAAAAATTAGAAAAAAAATTTGGGAAAAAATTTGGTAAAAAATGGTGATAATTCCGCTAAATATCGTTTAAAGTCATTTGTATTGAACTAATCATACTTTTTATATTTTTATCGTTAAGTTCACATTATTTTACATCTAAAACACGTATTTACAATACATTTGGGTGAATACAAAAAATAGATAAAAAATTTGGGAAAAAATTGGGTAAAAAATGGTGATAATTCCGCTAAATATCGTTTAAAGTCATTTGTATTGAACTAATCATACTTTTTATATTTTTATCGTTAAGTTCACATAATTTTACATCTAAAACACGTCTTTACAATACATTTGGGTGAATATAAAAGGTCGTAAAAAAATTTTGAAATACAGGTTATGAATCCGCTAAATATCGTCTTAAGTCATTTCTATTAAACTAATCATACTTTTTATATTTTTAACGTTAAGTTCACATTATTTTACATCTAAAACACGTGTTTACAATACATTTGGGTGAATACAAAAAATAGAAAAAAAATTTGGTAAAAAATGGTGATAATTCCGCTAAATATCGTTTAAAGTCATTTGTATTGAACTAATCATACTTTTTATATTTTTATCGTTAAGTTCACATTATTTTACATCTAAAACACGTATTTACAATACATTTGGGTGAATACAAAAAATAGATAAAAAATTTGGGAAAAAATTTGGTAAAAAATGGTGATAATTCCGCTAAATATCGTTTAAAGTCATTTGTATTTAACTAATCATACTTTTTATATTTTTATCGTTAAGTTCACATTATTTTACATCTAAAACAAGTATTTACAATACATTTGGGTGAATACAAAAATTAGAAAAAAAATTTGGGAAAAAATTTGGTAAAAAATGGTGATAATTCCGCTAAATATCGTTTAAAGTCATTTGTATTGAACTAATCATACTTTTTATATTTTTATCGTTAAGTTCACATTATTTTACATCTAAAACACGTATTTACAATACATTTGGGTGAATACAAAAAATAGATAAAAAATTTGGGAAAAAATTGGGTAAAAAATGGTGATAATTCCGCTAAATATCGTTTAAAGTCATTTGTATTGAACTAATCATACTTTTTATATTTTTATCGTTAAGTTCACATAATTTTACATCTAAAACACGTCTTTACAATACATTTGGGTGAATATAAAAGGTCGTAAAAAAATTTTGAAATACAGGTTATGAATCCGCTAAATATCGTCTTAAGTCATTTCTATTAAACTAATCATACTTTTTATATTTTTAACGTTAAGTTCACATTATTTTACATCTAAAACACGTGTTTACAATACATTTGGGTGAATACAAAAAATAGAAAAAAAATTTGGTAAAAAATGGTGATAATTCCGCTAAATATCGTTTAAAGTCATTTGTATTGAACTAATCATACTTTTTATATTTTTATCGTTAAGTTCACATTATTTTACATCTAAAACACGTATTTACAATACATTTGGGTGAATACAAAAAATAGAAAAAAAATTTGGGAAAAAATTTGGTAAAAAATGGTGATAATTCCGCTAAATATCGTTTAAAGTCATTTGTATTGAACTAATCATACTTTTTATATTTTTATCGTTAAGATCACATTATTTTACATCTAAAACACGTATTTACAATACATTTGGGTGAATACAAAAAATAGAAAAAAAATTTGGGAAAAAATTTGGTAAAAAATGGTGATAATTCCGCTAAATATTCGTTTAAAGTCATTTGTATTGAACTAATCATACTTTTTATATTTTTATCGTTAAGTTCACATTATTTTACATCTAAAACACGTATTTACAATACATTTGGTTGAATACAAAAAATAGAAAAAAAATTTGGGAAAAAATTTGGGAAAAAATTTGGTAAAAAATGGTGATAATTCCGCTAAATATCGTTTAAAGTCATTTGTATTGAACTAATCATACTTTTTATATTTTTATCGTTAAGTTCAAATTATTTTACATCTAAAACACGTATTTACAATACATTTGGGTGAATATAAAAGGTCGTAAAAAAATTTTGAAATACAGGTGATGAATCCGCTAAATATCGTCTTAAGTCATTTCTATTAAACTAATCATACTTTTTATATTTTTAACGTTAAGTTCACATTATTTTACATCTAAAACACGTATTTACTATACATTTGGGTGAATACAAAAAATAGATAAAAAATTTGGGAAAAAATTTGGTAAAAAATGGTGATAATTCCGCTAAATATCGTTTAAAGTCATTTGTATTGAACTAATCATACTTTTTATATTTTTATCGTTAAGTTCACATTATTTTACATCTAAAACAAGTATTTACAATACATTTGGGTGAATACAAAAATTAGAAAAAAAATTTGGGAAAAAATTTGGTAAAAAATGGTGATAATTCCGCTAAATATCGTTTAAAGTCATTTGTATTGAACTAATCATACTTTTTATATTTTTATCGTTAAGTTCACATTATTTTACATCTAAAACACGTATTTACAATACATTTGGGTGAATACAAAAAATAGATAAAAAATTTGGGAAAAAATTGGGTAAAAAATGGTGATAATTCCGCTAAATATCGTTTAAAGTCATTTGTATTGAACTAATCATACTTTTTATATTTTTATCGTTAAGTTCACATAATTTTACATCTAAAACACGTCTTTACAATACATTTGGGTGAATATAAAAGGTCGTAAAAAAATTTTGAAATACAGGTTATGAATCCGCTAAATATCGTCTTAAGTCATTTCTATTAAACTAATCATACTTTTTATATTTTTAACGTTAAGTTCACATTATTTTACATCTAAAACACGTGTTTACAATACATTTGGGTGAATACAAAAAATAGAAAAAAAATTTGGTAAAAAATGGTGATAATTCCGCTAAATATCGTTTAAAGTCATTTGTATTGAACTAATCATACTTTTTATATTTTTATCGTTAAGTTCACATTATTTTACATCTAAAACACGTATTTACAATACATTTGGGTGAATACAAAAAATAGAAAAAAAATTTGGGAATAAATTTGGTAAAAAATGGTGATAATTCCGCTAAATATCGTTTAAAGTCATTTGTATTGAACTAATCATACTTTTTATATTTTTATCGTTAAGATCACATTATTTTACATCTAAAACACGTATTTACAATACATTTGGGTGAATACAAAAAATAGAAAAAAAATTTGGGAAAAAATTTGGTAAAAAATGGTGATAATTCCGCTAAATATTCGTTTAAAGTCATTTGTATTGAACTAATCATACTTTTTATATTTTTATCGTTAAGTTCACATTATTTTACATCTAAAACACGTATTTACAATACATTTGGGTGAATACAAAAAATAGAAAAAAAATTTTGGAAAAAATTTTGTAAAAAATGGTGATAATTCCGCTAAATATCGTTTAAAGTCATTTGTATTGAACTAATCATACTTTTTATATTTTTATCGTTAAGTTCACATTATTTTACATCTAAAACACGTCTTTACAATACATTTGGGTGAATATAAAAGGTCGTAAAAAAATTTTGAAATACAGGTGATGAATCCGCTAAATATCGTCTTAAGTCATTTCTATTAAACTAATCATACTTTTTATATTTTTAACGTTAAGTTCACATTATTTTACATCTAAAACACGTGTTTACAATACATTTGGGTGAATACAAAAAATAGAAAAAAAATTTGGTAAAAAATGGTGATAATTCCGCTAAATATCGTTTAAAGTCATTTGTATTGAACTAATCATACTTTTTATATTTTTATCGTTAAGTTCACATTATTTTACATCTAAAACACGTCTTTACAATACATTTGGGTGAATATAAAAGGTCGTAAAAAAATTTTGAAATACAGGTGATGAATCCGCTAAATATCGTCTTAAGTCATTTCTATTAAACTAATCATACTTTTTATATTTTTAACGTTAAGTTCACATTATTTTACATCTAAAACACGTGTTTACAATACATTTGGGTGAATACAAAAAATAGAAAAAAAATTTGGGAAAAAATTTGGTAAAAAATGGTGATAATTCCGCTAAATATCGTCTTAAGTCATTTCTATTAAACTAATCATACTTTTTATATTTTTAACGTTAAGTTCACATTATTTTACATCTAAAACACGTATTTACTATACATTTGGGTGAATACAAAAAATAGATAAAAAATTTGGGAAAAAATTTGGTAAAAAATGGTGATAATTCCGCTAAATATCGTTTAAAGTCATTTGTATTGAACTAATCATACTTTTTATATTTTTATCGTTAAGTTCACATTATTTTACATCTAAAACAAGTATTTACAATACATTTGGGTGAATACAAAAATTAGAAAAAAAATTTGGGAAAAAATTTGGTAAAAAATGGTGATAATTCCGCTAAATATCGTTTAAAGTCATTTGTATTGAACTAATCATACTTTTTATATTTTTATCGTTAAGTTCACATTATTTTACATCTAAAACACGTATTTACAATACATTTGGGTGAATACAAAAAATAGATAAAAAATTTGGGAAAAAATTGGGTAAAAAATGGTGATAATTCCGCTAAATATCGTTTAAAGTCATTTGTATTGAACTAATCATACTTTTTATATTTTTATCGTTAAGTTCACATAATTTTACATCTAAAACACGTCTTTACAATACATTTGGGTGAATATAAAAGGTCGTAAAAAAATTTTGAAATACAGGTTATGAATCCGCTAAATATCGTCTTAAGTCATTTCTATTAAACTAATCATACTTTTTATATTTTTAACGTTAAGTTCACATTATTTTACATCTAAAACACGTGTTTACAATACATTTGGGTGAATACAAAAAATAGAAAAAAAATTTGGTAAAAAATGGTGATAATTCCGCTAAATATCGTTTAAAGTCATTTGTATTGAACTAATCATACTTTTTATATTTTTATCGTTAAGTTCACATTATTTTACATCTAAAACACGTATTTACAATACATTTGGGTGAATACAAAAAATAGATAAAAAATTTGGGAAAAAATTTGGTAAAAAATGGTGATAATTCCGCTAAATATCGTTTAAAGTCATTTGTATTTAACTAATCATACTTTTTATATTTTTATCGTTAAGTTCACATTATTTTACATCTAAAACAAGTATTTACAATACATTTGGGTGAATACAAAAATTAGAAAAAAAATTTGGGAAAAAATTTGGTAAAAAATGGTGATAATTCCGCTAAATATCGTTTAAAGTCATTTGTATTGAACTAATCATACTTTTTATATTTTTATCGTTAAGTTCACATTATTTTACATCTAAAACACGTATTTACAATACATTTGGGTGAATACAAAAAATAGATAAAAAATTTGGGAAAAAATTGGGTAAAAAATGGTGATAATTCCGCTAAATATCGTTTAAAGTCATTTGTATTGAACTAATCATACTTTTTATATTTTTATCGTTAAGTTCACATAATTTTACATCTAAAACACGTCTTTACAATACATTTGGGTGAATATAAAAGGTCGTAAAAAAATTTTGAAATACAGGTTATGAATCCGCTAAATATCGTCTTAAGTCATTTCTATTAAACTAATCATACTTTTTATATTTTTAACGTTAAGTTCACATTATTTTACATCTAAAACACGTGTTTACAATACATTTGGGTGAATACAAAAAATAGAAAAAAAATTTGGTAAAAAATGGTGATAATTCCGCTAAATATCGTTTAAAGTCATTTGTATTGAACTAATCATACTTTTTATATTTTTATCGTTAAGTTCACATTATTTTACATCTAAAACACGTATTTACAATACATTTGGGTGAATACAAAAAATAGATAAAAAATTTGGGAAAAAATTGGGTAAAAAATGGTGATAATTCCGCTAAATATCGTTTAAAGTCATTTGTATTGAACTAATCATACTTTTTATATTTTTATCGTTAAGTTCACATAATTTTACATCTAAAACACGTCTTTACAATACATTTGGGTGAATATAAAAGGTCGTAAAAAAATTTTGAAATACAGGTTATGAATCCGCTAAATATCGTCTTAAGTCATTTCTATTAAACTAATCATACTTTTTATATTTTTAACGTTAAGTTCACATTATTTTACATCTAAAACACGTGTTTACAATACATTTGGGTGAATACAAAAAATAGAAAAAAAATTTGGTAAAAAATGGTGATAATTCCGCTAAATATCGTTTAAAGTCATTTGTATTGAACTAATCATACTTTTTATATTTTTATCGTTAAGTTCACATTATTTTACATCTAAAACACGTATTTACAATACATTTGGGTGAATACAAAAAATAGAAAAAAAATTTGGGAATAAATTTGGTAAAAAATGGTGATAATTCCGCTAAATATCGTTTAAAGTCATTTGTATTGAACTAATCATACTTTTTATATTTTTATCGTTAAGATCACATTATTTTACATCTAAAACACGTATTTACAATACATTTGGGTGAATACAAAAAATAGAAAAAAAATTTGGGAAAAAATTTGGTAAAAAATGGTGATAATTCCGCTAAATATTCGTTTAAAGTCATTTGTATTGAACTAATCATACTTTTTATATTTTTATCGTTAAGTTCACATTATTTTACATCTAAAACACGTATTTACAATACATTTGGGTGAATACAAAAAATAGAAAAAAAATTTTGGAAAAAATTTTGTAAAAAATGGTGATAATTCCGCTAAATATCGTTTAAAGTCATTTGTATTGAACTAATCATACTTTTTATATTTTTATCGTTAAGTTCACATTATTTTACATCTAAAACACGTCTTTACAATACATTTGGGTGAATATAAAAGATAGTAAAAAAATTTTGAAATACAGGTGATGAATCCGCTAAATATCGTCTTAAGTCATTTCTATTAAACTAATCATACTTTTTATATTTTTAACGTTAAGTTCACATTATTTTACATCTAAAACACGTGTTTACAATACATTTGGGTGAATACAAAAAATAGAAAAAAAATTTGGTAAAAAATGGTGATAATTCCGCTAAATATCGTTTAAAGTCATTTGTATTGAACTAATCATACTTTTTATATTTTTATCGTTAAGTTCACATTATTTTACATCTAAAACAAGTATTTACAATACATTTGGGTGAATACAAAAAATAGAAAAAAAATTTGGGAAAAAATTTGGTAAAAAATGGTGATAATTCCGCTAAATATCGTTTAAAGTCATTTGTATTGAACTAATTATACTTTTTATATTTTTATCGTTAAGTTCACATAATTTTACATCTAAAACACGTCTTTACAATACATTTGGGTGAATATAAAAGGTCGTAAAAAAATTTTGAAATACAGGTGATGAATCCGCTAAATATCGTCTTAAGTCATTTCTATTAAACTAATCATACTTTTTATATTTTTAACGTTAAGTTCACATTATTTTACATCTAAAACACGTATTTACTATACATTTGGGTGAATACAAAAAATAGATAAAAAATTTGGGAAAAAATTTGGTAAAAAATGGTGATAATTCCGCTAAATATCGTTTAAAGTCATTTGTATTGAACTAATCATACTTTTTATATTTTTATCGTTAAGTTCACATTATTTTACATCTAAAACAAGTATTTACAATACATTTGGGTGAATACAAAAATTAGAAAAAAAATTTGGGAAAAAATTTGGTAAAAAATGGTGATAATTCCGCTAAATATCGTTTAAAGTCATTTGTATTGAACTAATCATACTTTTTATATTTTTATCGTTAAGTTCACATTATTTTACATCTAAAACACGTATTTACAATACATTTGGGTGAATACAAAAAATAGATAAAAAATTTGGGAAAAAATTGGGTAAAAAATGGTGATAATTCCGCTAAATATCGTTTAAAGTCATTTGTATTGAACTAATCATACTTTTTATATTTTTATCGTTAAGTTCACATAATTTTACATCTAAAACACGTCTTTACAATACATTTGGGTGAATATAAAAGGTCGTAAAAAAATTTTGAAATACAGGTTATGAATCCGCTAAATATCGTCTTAAGTCATTTCTATTAAACTAATCATACTTTTTATATTTTTAACGTTAAGTTCACATTATTTTACATCTAAAACACGTGTTTACAATACATTTGGGTGAATACAAAAAATAGAAAAAAAATTTGGTAAAAAATGGTGATAATTCCGCTAAATATCGTTTAAAGTCATTTGTATTGAACTAATCATACTTTTTATATTTTTATCGTTAAGTTCACATTATTTTACATCTAAAACACGTATTTACAATACATTTGGGTGAATACAAAAAATAGAAAAAAAATTTGGGAATAAATTTGGTAAAAAATGGTGATAATTCCGCTAAATATCGTTTAAAGTCATTTGTATTGAACTAATCATACTTTTTATATTTTTATCGTTAAGATCACATTATTTTACATCTAAAACACGTATTTACAATACATTTGGGTGAATACAAAAAATAGAAAAAAAATTTGGGAAAAAATTTGGTAAAAAATGGTGATAATTCCGCTAAATATTCGTTTAAAGTCATTTGTATTGAACTAATCATACTTTTTATATTTTTATCGTTAAGTTCACATTATTTTACATCTAAAACACGTATTTACAATACATTTGGGTGAATACAAAAAATAGAAAAAAAATTTTGGAAAAAATTTTGTAAAAAATGGTGATAATTCCGCTAAATATCGTTTAAAGTCATTTGTATTGAACTAATCATACTTTTTATATTTTTATCGTTAAGTTCACATTATTTTACATCTAAAACACGTCTTTACAATACATTTGGGTGAATATAAAAGATAGTAAAAAAATTTTGAAATACAGGTGATGAATCCGCTAAATATCGTCTTAAGTCATTTCTATTAAACTAATCATACTTTTTATATTTTTAACGTTAAGTTCACATTATTTTACATCTAAAACACGTGTTTACAATACATTTGGGTGAATACAAAAAATAGAAAAAAAATTTGGTAAAAAATGGTGATAATTCCGCTAAATATCGTTTAAAGTCATTTGTATTGAACTAATCATACTTTTTATATTTTTATCGTTAAGTTCACATTATTTTACATCTAAAACACGTATTTACAATACATTTGGGTGAATACAAAAAATAGAAAAAAAATTTGGGAAAAAATTTGGTAAAAAATGGTGATAATTCAACTAAATATCGTTTAAAGTCATTTGTATTGAACTAATCATACTTTTTATATTTTTATCGTTAAGTTCACATAATTTTACATCTAAAATACGTCTTTACAATACATTTGGGTGAATATAAAAGGTCGTAAAAAAATTTTGAAATACAGGTTATGAATCCGCTAAATATCGTCTTAAGTCATTTCTATTAAACTAATCATACTTTTTATATTTTTAACGTTAAGTTCACATTATTTTACATCTAAAACACGTGTTTACAATACATTTGGGTGAATACAAAAAATAGAAAAAAAATTTGGTAAAAAATGGTGATAATTCCGCTAAATATCGTTTAAAGTCATTTGTATTGAACTAATCATACTTTTTATATTTTTATCGTTAAGTTCACATTATTTCACATCTAAAACACGTATTTACAATACATTTGGGTGAATACAAAAAATAGAAAAAAAATTTGGGAAAAAATTTGGTAAAAAATGGTGATAATTCCGCTAAATATCGTTTAAAGTCATTTGTATTGAACTAATCATACTTTTTATATTTTTATCGTTAAGATCACATTATTTTACATCTAAAACACGTATTGATAAATACATTTGGGTGAATACAAAAAATAGAAAAAAAATTTGGGAAAAAATTTGGTAAAAAATGGTGATAATTCCGCTAAATATCGTTTAAAGTCATTTGTATTGAACTAATCATACTTTTTATATTTTTATCGTTAAGTTCACATTATTTTACATCTAAAACAAGTATTTACAATACATTTGGGTGAATACAAAAATTAGAAAAAAAATTTGGGAAAAAATTTGGTAAAAAATGGTGATAATTCCGCTAAATATCGTTTAAAGTCATTTGTATTGAACTAATCATACTTTTTATATTTTTATCGTTAAGTTCACATTATTTTACATCTAAAACACGTATTTACAATACATTTGGGTGAATACAAAAAATAGATAAAAAATTTGGGAAAAAATTGGGTAAAAAATGGTGATAATTCCGCTAAATATCGTTTAAAGTCATTTGTATTGAACTAATCATACTTTTTATATTTTTATCGTTAAGTTCACATTATTTTACATCTAAAACACGTATTTACAATACATTTGGGTGAATACAAAAAATAGAAAAAAAATTTGGGAAAAAATTTGGTAAAAAATGGTGATAATTCAACTAAATATCGTTTAAAGTCATTTGTATTGAACTAATCATACTTTTTATATTTTTATCGTTAAGTTCACATAATTTTACATCTAAAACACGTCTTTACAATACATTTGGGTGAATATAAAAGGTCGTAAAAAAATTTTGAAATACAGGTTATGAATCCGCTAAATATCGTCTTAAGTCATTTCTATTAAACTAATCATACTTTTTATATTTTTAACGTTAAGTTCACATTATTTTACATCTAAAACACGTGTTTACAATACATTTGGGTGAATACAAAAAATAGAAAAAAAATTTGGTAAAAAATGGTGATAATTCCGCTAAATATCGTTTAAAGTCATTTGTATTGAACTAATCATACTTTTTATATTTTTATCGTTAAGTTCACATTATTTCACATCTAAAACACGTATTTACAATACATTTGGGTGAATACAAAAAATAGAAAAAAAATTTGGGAAAAAATTTGGTAAAAAATGGTGATAATTCCGCTAAATATCGTTTAAAGTCATTTGTATTGAACTAATCATACTTTTTATATTTTTATCGTTAAGTTCACATAATTTTACATCTAAAACACGTCTTTACAATACATTTGGGTGAATATAAAAGGTCGTAAAAAAATTTTGAAATACAGGTTATGAATCCGCTAAATATCGTCTTAAGTCATTTCTATTAAACTAATCATACTTTTTATATTTTTAACGTTAAGTTCACATTATTTTACATCTAAAACACGTGTTTACAATACATTTGGGTGAATACAAAAAATAGAAAAAAAATTTGGTAAAAAATGGTG
Organism: Diuraphis noxia; assembly: GCF_037042655.1. Taxonomy (NCBI): domain Eukaryota; kingdom Metazoa; phylum Arthropoda; class Insecta; order Hemiptera; family Aphididae; genus Diuraphis; species Diuraphis noxia. The sequence goes on along the minus strand of NW_028301713.1, from coordinate 3,036,089 downwards.
ATAATTCCGCTAAATATCGTTTAAAGTCATTTGTATTGGACTAATCATACTTTTTATATTTTTATCGTTAAGTTCACATTATTTTACATCTAAAACACGTATTTACAATACATTTGGGTGAATACAAAAAATAGAAAAAAAATTTGGGAAAAAATTTGGTAAAAAATGGTGATAATTCCGCTAAATATCGTTTAAAGTCATTTGTATTGAACTAATCATACTTTTTATATTTTTATCGTTAAGATCACATTATTTTACATCTAAAACACGTATTTACAATACATTTGGGTGAATACAAAAAATAGAAAAAAAATTTGGGAAAAAATTTGGTAAAAAATGGTGATAATTCCGCTAAATATTCGTTTAAAGTCATTTGTATTGAACTAATCATACTTTTTATATTTTTATCGTTAAGTTCACATTATTTTACATCTAAAACACGTATTTACAATATATTTGGGTGAATACAAAAAATAGAAAAAAAATTTTGGAAAAAATTTGGTAAAAAATGGTGATAATTCCGCTAAATATCGTTTAAAGTCATTTGTATTGAACTAATCATACTTTTTATATTTTTATCGTTAAGTTCACATTATTTTACATCTAAAACACGTATTTACAATACATTTGGGTGAATACAAAAAATAGAAAAAAAATTTGGGAAAAAATCGGGTAAAAAATGGTGATAATTCCGCTAAATATCGTTTAAAGTCATTTGTATTGAACTAATCATATTTTTTATATTTTTATCGTTAAGTTCACATAATTTTACATCTAAAACACGTCTTTACAATACATTTGGGTGAATATAAAAGGTCGTAAAAAAATTTTGAAATACAGGTGATGAATCCGCTAAATATCGTCTTAAGTCATTTCTATTAAACTAATCATACTTTTTATATTTTTAACGTTAAGTTCACATTATTTTACATCTAAAAAACGTGTTTACAATACATTTGGGTGAATACAAAAAATAGAAAAAAAATTTGGTAAAAAATGGTGATAATTCCGCTAAATATCGTTTAAAGTCATTTGTATTGAACTAATCATACTTTTTATATTTTTATCGTTAAGTTCACATTATTTTACATCTAAAACACGTATTTACAATACATTTGGGTGAATATAAAAGGTCGTAAAAAAATTTTGAAATACAGGTGATGAATCCGCTAAATATCGTCTTAAGTCATTTCTATTAAACTAATCATACTTTTTATATTTTTAACGTTAAGTTCACATTATTTTACATCTAAAACACGTGTTTACAATACATTTGGGTGAATACAAAAAATAGAAAAAAAATTTGGGAAAAAATTGGGTAAAAAATGGTGATAATTCCGCTAAATATCGTTTAAAGTCATTTGTATTGAACTAATCATACTTTTTAAATTTTTATCGTTAAGTTCACATTATTTTACATCTAAAACACGTATTTACAATACATTTGGGTGAATACAAAAAATAGATAAAAAATTTGGTAAAAAATGGTGATAATTCCGCTAAATATCGTTTAAAGTCATTTGTATTGAACTAATCATACTTTTTATATTTTTATCGTTAAGTTCACACTATTTTACATCTAAAACACGTCTTTACAATACATTTGGGTGAATATAAAAGGTCGTAAAAAAATTTTGAAATACAGGTGATGAATCCGCTAAATATCGTCTTAAGTCATTTCTATTAAACTAATCATACTTTTTATATTTTTAACGTTAAGTTCACATTATTTTACATCTAAAACACGTGTTTACAATACATTTTGTCTGAATACAAAAAATAGAAAAAAATTTGGTAAAAAATGGTGATAATTCCGCTAAATATCGTTTAAAGTCATTTGTATTGAACTAATCATACTTTTTATATTTTTATCGTTAAGTTCACATTATTTTACATCTAAAACACGTATTTACAATACATTTGGGTGAATACAAAAAATAGAAAAAAAATTTGGGAAAAAATTTGGTAAAAAATGGTGATAATTCCGCTAAATATCGTTTAAAGTCATTTGTATTGAACTAATCATACTTTTTATATTTTTATCGTTAAGATCACATTATTTTACATCTAAAACACGTATTTACAATACATTTGGGTGAATACAAAAAATAGAAAAAAAATTTGGGAAAAAATTTGGTAAAAAATGGTGATAATTCCGCTAAATATTCGTTTAAAGTCATTTGTATTGAACTAATCATACTTTTTATATTTTTATCGTTAAGTTCACATTATTTTACATCTAAAACACGTATTTACAATACATTTGGGTGAATACAAAAAATAGAAAAAAAATTTTGGAAAAAATTTGGTAAAAAATGGTGATAATTCCGCTAAATATCGTTTAAAGTCATTTGTATTGAACTAATCATACTTTTTATATTTTTATCGTTAAGTTCACATTATTTTACATCTAAAACACGTCTTAACAATACATTTGGGTGAATATAAAAGGTCGTAAAAAAATTTTGAAATACAGGTGATGAATCCGCTAAATATCGTCTTAAGTCATTTCTAGTAAACTAATCATACTTTTTATATTTTTAACGTTAAGTTCACATTATTTTACATCTAAAACACGTGTTTACAATACATTTGGGTGAATAAAAAAAATAGAAAAAAAATTTGGTAAAAAATGGTGATAATTCCGCTAAATATCGTTTAAAGTCATTTGTATTGAACTAATCATACTTTTTATATTTTTATCGTTAAGTTCACATTATTTTACATCTAAAACACGTATTTACAATACATTTGGGTGAATACAAAAAATAGAAAAAAAATTTGGGAAAAAATTTGGTAAAAAATGGTGATAATTCAACTAAATATCGTTTAAAGTCATTTGTATTGAACTAATCATACTTTTTATATTTTTATCGTTAAGTTCACATAATTTTACATCTAAAACACGTCTTTACAATACATTTGGGTGAATATAAAAGGTCGTAAAAAAATTTTGAAATACAGGTTATGAATCCGCTAAATATCGTCTTAAGTCATTTCTATTAAACTAATCATACTTTTTATATTTTTAACGTTAAGTTCACATTATTTTACATCTAAAACACGTGTTTACAATACATTTGGGTGAATACAAAAAATAGAAAAAAAATTTGGTAAAAAATGGTGATAATTCCGCTAAATATCGTTTAAAGTCATTTGTATTGAACTAATCATACTTTTTATATTTTTATCGTTAAGTTCACATTATTTTACATCTAAAACACGTATTTACAATACATTTGGGTGAATACAAAAAATAGAAAAAAAATTTGGGAAAAAATCGGGTAAAAAATGGTGATAATTCCGCTAAATATCGTTTAAAGTCATTTGTATTGAACTAATCATATTTTTTATATTTTTATCGTTAAGTTCACATAATTTTACATCTAAAACACGTCTTTACAATACATTTGGGTGAATATAAAAGGTCGTAAAAAAATTTTGAAATACAGGTGATGAATCCGCTAAATATCGTCTTAAGTCATTTCTATTAAACTAATCATACTTTTTAAATTTTTAACGTTAAGTTCACATTATTTTACATCTAAAAAACGTGTTTACAATACATTTGGGTGAATACAAAAAATAGAAAAAAAATTTGGTAAAAAATGGTGATAATTCCGCTAAATATCGTTTAAAGTCATTTGTATTGAACTAATCATACTTTTTATATTTTTATCGTTAAGTTCACATTATTTTACATCTAAAACACGTATTTACAATACATTTGGGTGAATATAAAAGGTCGTAAAAAAATTTTGAAATACAGGTGATGAATCCGCTAAATATCGTCTTAAGTCATTTCTATTAAACTAATCATACTTTTTATATTTTTAACGTTAAGTTCACATTATTTTACATCTAAAACACGTGTTTACAATACATTTGGGTGAATACAAAAAATAGAAAAAAAATTTGGGAAAAAATTGGGTAAAAAATGGTGATAATTCCGCTAAATATCGTTTAAAGTCATTTGTATTGAACTAATCATACTTTTTATATTTTTATCGTTAAGTTCACATTATTTTACATCTAAAACACGTATTTACAATACATTTGGGTGAATACAAAAAATAGATAAAAAATTTGGTAAAAAATGGTGATAATTCCGCTAAATATCGTTTAAAGTCATTTGTATTGAACTAATCATACTTTTTATATTTTTATCGTTAAGTTCACACTATTTTACATCTAAAACACGTCTTTACAATACATTTGGGTGAATATAAAAGGTCGTAAAAAAATTTTGAAATACAGGTGATGAATCCGCTAAATATCGTCTTAAGTCATTTCTATTAAACTAATCATACTTTTTATATTTTTAACGTTAAGTTCACATTATTTTACATCTAAAACACGTGTTTACAATACATTTGGGTGAATACAAAAAATAGAAAAAAAATTTGGGAAAAAATTGGGTAAAAAATGGTGATAATTCCGCTAAATATCGTTTAAAGTCATTTGTATTGAACTAATCATACTTTTTATATTTTTATCGTTAAGTTCACATTATTTTACATCTAAAACACGTATTTACAATACATTTGGGTGAATACAAAAAATAGATAAAAAATTTGGTAAAAAATGGTGATAATTCCGCTAAATATCGTTTAAAGTCATTTGTATTGAACTAATCATACTTTTTATATTTTTATCGTTAAGTTCACACTATTTTACATCTAAAACACGTCTTTACAATACATTTGTGTGAATATAAAAGGTCGTAAAAAAATTTTGAAATACGGGTGATGAATCCGCTAAATATCGTCTTAAGTCATTTCTATTAAACTAATCATACTTTTTATATTTTTAACGTTAAGTTCACATTATTTTACATCTAAAACACGTGTTTACAATACATTTTGTCTGAATACAAAAAATAGAAAAAAATTTGGTAAAAAATGGTGATAATTCCGCTAAATATCGTTTAAAGTCATTTGTATTGAACTAATCATACTTTTTATATTTTTATCGTTACGTTCACATAAATTTACATCTAAAACACGTCTTTACAATACATTTGGGTGAATATAAAAGGTCGTAAAAAAATTTTGAAATACAGGTGATGAATCCGCTAAATATCGTCTTAAGTCATTTCTATTAAACTAATCATACTTTTTATATTTTTAACGTTAAGTTCACATTATTTTACATCTAAAACACGTGTTTACAATACATTTGGGTGAATACAAAAAATAGAAAAAAAATTTGGTAAAAAATTTGGTAAAAAATGGTGATAATTCCGCTAAATATTCGTTTAAAGTCATTTGTATTGAACTAATCATACTTTTTATATTTTTATCGTTAAGTTCACATTATTTTACATCTAAAACACGTATTTACAATACATTTGGGTGAATACAAAAAATAGAAAAAAAATTTTGGAAAAAATTTGGTAAAAAATGGTGATAATTCCGCTAAATATCGTTTAAAGTCATTTGTATTGAACTAATCATACATTTTATATTTTTATCGTTAAGTTCACATAATTTTACATCTAAAACACGTCTTTACAATACATTTGGGTGAATATAAAAGGTCGTAAAAAAATTTTGAAATACAGGTTATGAATCCGCTAAATATCGTCTTAAGTCATTTCTATTAAACTAATCATACTTTTTATATTTTTAACGTTAAGTTCACATTATTTTACATCTAAAACACGTGTTTACAATACATTTGGGTGAATACAAAAAATAGAAAAAAAATTTGGTAAAAAATGGTGATAATTCCGCTAAATATCGTTTAAAGTCATTTGTATTGAACTAATCATACTTTTTATATTT